>NC_081795.1:21907360-22207360 GCF_963082965.1 Carassius carassius | reverse complement strand
AAATAAAAATAAAAACAATTGTCAAAGGATTCTTTCAAATGCTTGTTTATATAGAATAATACATAAATAAACAGCCAACAAAAGCCTAGAGGAACAAGATTACAAGCCCCATTATGTATTCATCTGGCACTCAGTCTAAATTTAAATATTACAATGTATTAAGCCTGTTTTTCATCTGCAGCAACATTCAAAACTCTTAAGTCATAATTTAGAGATAAACAATATACCATTCTTTTCTCCCTCATCCAGTGGATCAAGTAGTCAAAAAATGCATCCAGCACAAGGCATAAATTAGATATATGAACTTCTCTTGTGTGTTGCTGAATATACATATGGTTAAAGCTATTTAAAGACTAAACATAACAAAGAAGAGTTGGCTGTCAAATACATTCTCTATTTGTGATACTATGACAGCTTAGTAAGTAGTGTGAGCTAGAACAAAGTTGCAGTTAATGGAGATAAAGAAGTGCTGGTGGCAAAATGCACCCCAACACTTTCAAACCAATTATTCTCTGCATTAAACCAACTGATGGATCATTAACAACCTGCCTGGAGTTTTCCTTTCTGACACTTTCACACTTCTTTTTAGTCACACACACATCTGTATCATTTGCAGCAGCTTGTTCACAACAATTTTGCTGATATTGTATTGTGAACAGTGACGTATAATTATAAAGTGGAGCTGCTTGAAGTGCACCATGTAAATACCATGGTAATAGGCTATATGACAATATATTCAATATGTTAAATGCTTTTTATGTTCAATGCTTATGCTTAATGTTTTTTTTCCACAAGTTTAATTACAACAGATTGTTAGCATAGGCAGGGCATGTGTAAGGCTGGAGTCCCCTGGCAATGGGGACTTGGGGCAATAATGCCACCAAATTGGACAAAAATTCCCCATGCACAATTAATCTAAATTTATAACGTCTGTTGTGAATAAAGTGAAATTAAAAGTGTAGATTGCGGCATTATATTAAGATCTGCTCAGGTTGCGCCATACTTATTTTCACGTGTTTTAACAGCGTTTCGCATTATAACCAATCACACGGTAAGTAACCTAACTTTTACTTGGGAAAGTAACCTATCCTACAGAAAAGCATTAAAAACTGCTAGATCCGATTACTTTTCTTCTCTTTTAGAAGAAAACAAACATAACCCCAGGTATTTATTCAATACAGTGGCCAAATTAACGAAAAATAAAGCCTCAACAAGTGTTGACCTTTCCCAACACCACAGCAGTAATGACTTTATGAACTACTTTACTTCTAAAATCGATACTATTAGAGATAAAATTGCAACCATTCAGCCGTCAGCTACAGTATCACATCAGACAGTGCACTATAGACCCCCTAAGGAACAGTTCCACTCATTCTCTACTATAGGAGAGGAAGAATTGTATAAACTTGTTAAATCATCTAAACCAACAACATGTATGTTAGACCCTATACCATCTAAGCTCCTAAAAGAGGTGCTTCCAGAAGTCATAGATCCTCTTCTGACTATTATTAATTCCTCATTGTCATTAGGATATGTCCCCAAAACCTTCAAACTGGCTGTTATTAAGCCTCTCATCAAAAAACCACAACTTGACCCCAAAGAACTAGTTAATTATAGACCAATCTCGAATCTCCCTTTTCTGTCCAAGATACTAGAAAAGGTGGTATCCTCACAATTTTATTCCTTCTTAGAGAAAAATGGTATATGTGAGGATTTCCAGTCAGGATTTAGACCGTATCATAGTACTGAGACTACTCTCCTTATAGTTACAAATGATCTGCTCTTATCATCTGATCGTGGGTGTATCTCTCTATTAGTTTTATTGGATCTTAGTGCTGCGTTTGACACAATTGACCACAACATTCTTTTGCATAGACTTGAACACTTTGTTGGCATCAATGGAAGTGTATTAGCATGGTTTAAATCGTACTTATATGACCGCCATCAGTTCGTAGCAGTGAATGAAGATGTATCATATCGATCACAAGTGCAGTATGGAGTACCTCAAGGCTCAGTACTAGGGCCGCTACTCTTCACGCTTTATATGTTACCCTTGGGAGATATCATCAGGAAACATAAAGTTAGCTTTCACTATTATGCTGATGATACTCAGCTCTATATTTCTTCGTGGCCCGGTGAAACACACCAATTTGAAAAACTAATGGAATGCATAGTCAATATAAAAAACTGGATGACGACTAATTTCTTACTGCTAAAATCTGAAAAAACAGAGGTGTTAATTATAGGACCTAAAAACTCTGCTTGTAATAACCTAGAACACTGTCTAAGACTTGATGGTTGCTCTGTCAATTCTTTGTCATCAGTTAGGAACCTAGGTGTGCTATTTGATCGCAATCTTTCCTTAGAAAGCCACGTTTCTAGCATTTGTAAAACTGCATTTTTCCATCTCAAAAATATATCTAAATTACGGCCTATGCTCTCAATGTCAAATGCAGAAATGTTAATCCATGCATTTATGACCTCAAGGTTAGATTATTGTAATGCTTTATTGGGTGGTTGTTCTGCACGCTTAGTAAACAAACTACAGCTAGTCCAAAATGCAGCAGCAAGAGTTCTTACTAGAACCAGGAAGTATGACCATATTAGCCTGGTCCTGTCAACACTGCACTGGCTCCCTATCAAACATCGTATAGATTTTAAAATATTGCTTATTACTTATAAAACCCTGAATGGTTTTGCACCTCAGTATTTGAATGAGCTCCTTTTACATTAAAATCCTCTACGTCCGCTACGTTCTCAAAACTCATGCAATTTGATAATACCTAGAATATCAGATCCTTTTCCTATTTGGCGCCTAAACTCTGGAATAACCTACCTAACATTGTTCGGGAGGCAGACACTCTCTTGCAGTTTAAATCTAGATTACAGACCCATCTCTTTAACCTGGCTTACACATAACATACTAATATGATTTTAATATCCAAATCCGTTAAAGGTTTTTTAGGGTGCATTAATTAGGTAAACTGGAACCGGAAACACTTCCCATAACGCCCTATGTACTTGCTACATCATTAGAAGAATGGCATCTACGCTAATATTTGTCTGTTTCTCTCTTATTCCGAGGTCACTGTAGCCACCAGATCCAGTCTGTATCCAGATCAGAGGGTCACTGCAGTCACCCGGATCCAGTACGTATCCAGACAAGATGGTGGATCAGCACCTAGAAAAGGACCTCTACTGCCCTGAAAGACAGCCAAAACCAGGACAACTAGAGCCCCAGATACAGATCCCCTGTAAACAGGGGCGTCATGCATTCATGATTTTTGAGGGGGCACATTTTTTTTCGGGGGGGTGGGGGAGGTCGGGGGTATAAGTCATTCTACGAAAGCACTGTATAACTGATATAGGCTTATTTTTTTATTATTTTTTTTCCTTTTTATTCAAAACAATTCCAAACATGCTTAATATATCAGGAAATATCTCGTTTCTCAAATATGTGTAGGTAAACGCGTTTTGCACCTTTATAGATTGCTATTTGATCAATATATGGAAATGTAGTGTAATCTATTAACTACAAATAAAAACCTGACTTTTTACTTAAGTGCCATATAATGCCATAAAATATTTTCAATACGACTGAATTTGCATTTAATGTAAATTTTAATAACAATATTGTAAGATACTTATTTTAACACTTTCATTTTACAGAGAGTAAAGAACATTTACATTATCAAAAAACATTTTCATTCAGTCTAGCCAGAGTTCAGGCACTCTCAGAAACTTCCATTAAAATCACTGAAGCACTTTACATTATGAAACGAATATCTTACTTACATTCGTACGCACATCTGCACTTTTTGTTGTTTCTGATGAGAGAATTCGCTAAATAATTCAGTCAGCGAGCAAGTGAACAAAACACTGCGTTTCAGTGATGACTCTTCTGGACGTCTCTGATTGGCCATTGCATCCATAAGCGCAACAGAATAGTTTCTGATTGGTTATCATGAAGCGTTGTACGAACGCGTCTGTCTCTGGCTCAGCACCAGCCAGCGAACGCAGATTTGAATTTAGCAGCTGATGCTGTGCAGTGAACGATCTAATCACACCGCTGTGATTGTATCAAATATATAAAAAATATTATTCTGCAATATTTTTTTTTTCGTTTGGAAGCTGCATTTAAAATCCACTTGGCCCAGAAATCTGAGGGGGCACGTGCCCCCTCACTTCGAATGGGCACGACGCCTCTGCCTGTAAAGACCTTGTCTCAAAGGACCACCAGGACAAGACCACAGGAAACAGATGATTCTTCTGCACAATCTGACTTTGCTGCAGTCTGGAATTGAACTACTGGTTTCGTCTGGTCAGAGGAGAACTGGCCCCCCAACTGAGCCTGGTTTCTCCCAAGGTTTTTTTTCTCCATTCTGTCACCGATGGAGTTTCGGTTCCTTGCCTCTGGCTTGCTTAGTTGGGGTCACTTCATCTACAAGAATATTGTTGACTTGATTGCAAATAAATGCACAGATACTATTTAGACTGAACAGAGATGACATCAATGAATTCAATGATGAACTGCCTTTAACTGTCATTTTGCATTATTGAAACACTGTTTTCCTAATGAATGTTGTTCAGTTGCTTTGACGCAATGTATTTTGTTTAACGCACTATATAAATAAAGGTGACTTGACTTGACTTGACATTGGGTTCTTCCTGTTAACCGTTTAGTGAACTCTGCCCCCTGCTAGCTGAATCTATCACACAAGGCTGGTTGGCAGATATGGGGGTGAACATGGAGCCAAAAATGCACTCATGCATAGTGAAAAACACTTTAGCAGAGATTTGTGATGACTAGGGAAGTAGGAGCCAACCCACATGTAAAAACTTTTATTTACTGATTGGTTTTTATTTTGTCTGCAATTTATTAACTTATTAATACCTTTTAAACAAAGAGATTCAATAGATAAAAAATGGCCCCATAATGCTGAAAACAACAAATAAACAGTAGTGATTTTATTAAATTACTTGCTTTTCTCAAATTCAAATGTCTTGTCTTTTTAGTCTTCAATCGTTTCATTGTATTTTATGTCAAACAATCTCACTTTTTTGTTGAATGGGTTTGTTGTGCTTTATAAATATGTCTGGGTTTAGAAATGCATCTAATTAAAAATGCATTACTCATTAGTCAACTTGACTTTAAATTCCTCCTTAAACTTTTAAATGGCCAAAAGAAGCAACGTTTGAACTTTACATTTTGTTGATAAAATGATATAATACCTTAAGTCATGTCATCATAAATACATCATCAACAGTCGTATAATATGTTTTAATGCAGACAGTGGAATGACAAAAACAGAGCTCAGGTTTCAAAATTGAAGTCCATTGCTTTCCAACAAATCTCCAAAAAGTATCATCAGAAATTCTTGTATTCATTAATACATTGGTACTGTGTGATGAGATTGGGTGAAATATTGATGGTAATGTGAGTCGGGTCCTTTAGGGCAAACCAAAAATGTGCCTGTCGGGACCTCAACAGGTAAACATTTACAAAACTTTAAATAACTTTAAATAAGAACATATTCACTTCTTTATCAAATCGAGATATTCAAAAAACGTGGCACTACTCAGATTATTGTACATTTTGGAGAAGCCATAGTTCTGACGCAGATAAATACAAAACAATTAACCTAAAAAATAAATTAAATCAGGTGTAAAAACTAAAATTGAGACTGACTTAGCAGAAGAATTGAAAGAAATGTATATGACCCTCAGCTAGGAAGACATAATCTGTTGGACCTTTAAGCCAAGAATCTCTCACAAAATCCCTCAAGAATATGTCGATATCTGTTTCACCCCAAAATCAAAATAAGATATATTCTTCTTCTAGGAAAATGGTTTTTTTTGTATTTTTGTATTACGGGAAACTAATGAAAACCACTATTATAAAGAATGGAGAAAGAGAGTTTTGTATAATAATATTGCATTTCTAATTCTTAATGATCTGAAAAAAATGAATTGATATTCTATAAATAGGTTTCTTGTGCACAATCTCTTGATTTTGGGGTAAAATGTGACGTGATTTCACGAGCTTCACCCTTACATTTTATTAACAATGTTCAGCAGTCAGGCTATAAGGATTTGGTGCAATTGTTCATCTCAGAAGACTATTTCAGGATTTTTGATATGTTTCGGTCCTGACTGAGGAGGTATATGCTGTATTTTTCCATTTGTGCTCCTCAAGACAGTTTTCAGAGGCAAGGCAAGAAAGGCAATGAAGGCCTTAATGTTAGATTATGGGAGATCTCAGTTCACCCCTAAGGCCATAGGAAGACATGGGTATATTCAATCAAACGAAGCAATGTGCATAAAAACTAGTAGATAGGTGTATTAAGTACAGTGCATTCAGATCATTGTCATGAGGAGAACAGATAGCAATAAATGGTTAAGGAATGTAACAAGTCTGTCAAGCATTTGAAATGAGCATTGCATGGAAGCTGAGTGCATAAAATTGACATTTTGATTCATGACGCCAGGTCAGTGCATTTAAGACATTTTCAGAGTCTTTATGTGTTGACCGCAGTGATGCCCTGAAGGTTTGGTGAGAGCGATGGGCTGTGGTACTGAAAAGTCCATTTATAATGTACCCTTCTATCCCATTTTCAGCGCACCCTCCCCAGCTCTGCTCTCAGTTAGTGGGCATGTATGTCAAGGCCTTGTCCTATGAGGGGTTCAGCGGGGTGGCTGTGGGATGGTGGATGGAGCAGCATGGCAGTGTGGGGGCCGGGGTAGGGGTGCAAGGATGGGCCGGCGTGCGAGTATCCCGGCTGGGGCAGTAGGGCACCAGGGTAATCTGTGGGCAGGGACGCTATTCCCTGAAGTCCTGACAATGGAGAAAGAGAGAATGTGAACGAAAGCCAAAATTGACAAATAACAGGTATTTCAGCCCACTCCAGAGCAATGTTTTGGTGTTGTAGCTAGGGTGATGCTTTCTCATACGCTGTTCTCACCTGCTGTCCTAAGACCTAAATGAGACTGTGCATCTAACCCATATCCTCCTAGAGCTGCCCCCTCCGGACTGTACGGGGTACTCTGGCCTGAGGAAACACACACAAACACAGATATGTGTCATTCAGTGCAGAAAGGCATGAATGTTCATTTACCATGCAATCAGACTGTAAAACAAGTCATACAGAAACAAACACAAATCCAGAATAACTTTATTTCACCTGAGCGATTTGATTGGTCAATCATTGGCTGGACTATTCTGCGTCTGGCATTTATAAACCTAAGTGGAGACAGCAAGAGCAAACACAAGATTAAGATCCATGAATGCATCACTAGGTATCTCAAGAACTCTAGCATTTAATGTTAATACAATTAAAATATTTGAACTTATTTTACAGTTCAAAAATGTAAATACGAAACACACGCACATATTTTAACTTTTAAATAAATAGCTCATTTTAAATAGATGAATATGATGGCAGATCATGAGAGAGGTTGATTACTGGGGAAAGAGAGTGATTACTAACCAGTTGTTGACCTGCAGTATAGTGAGACCAGTGTCTTGGGAGAGCTGTTTCTTCTGTTCTTCAGACGGGTATGGATGCTGAGACAGGACAAAAACGTTACCAGTGCTGGGGTTACCTATTTACATAATATTACTTTTTGGAAAAGTAGCAAATAAATAATAATGACTTTTTCAAGAAAATATATTTGAAAAGGAAGTGTTTTTTTTTTTTGTTGCAATAAATAACTATATAAAATGTATTTATAAGGTAACAAGTTCCTTAACACTAGTTATTGTTGTGCATCCCTCAGGAAGTCTGAGAATGCACTTTAATCATTTCTTTATTCACTAAAGTCTGTTTGTACGCACATTGTTTTTATTCTTGCTAAAAACCGTATCCAAACCTTTTATCATGTCTTCTTTTTCTAAGCTCTGAATTGTTTTTCTGCCACTAATTTTAGAGCCTAATGCTACTGTTTCTCTCAACCCTTATAAAAATGTACCATAGTAACCATATTTTTCTACATTTATGCTGTAGTTTTTTCTATGGAACACAAAAGAATAATGTTCAAGTATATTTTTAACTTTAAATGAGTTGGTTTTCTCTCTCACCGACAGGTGCTGGAAGAGCCAAGCTCTCATAATGTTTGTTGCGACTTTGGGAAAGATTCCTCTTTTCTTGTTTCGTCTGTCTCTATCCATTTCATCTTCTTCTCCAGTGCTGGGAGATGCTACACTTCCATCCAACCCATCACCTGACACAGCACAACACACAAGCATAATGAAATATCTTGTTGGATTGAACTGAAAATGCAAAACAATATGTTTTTATTTCCAAGATGATAACAAGATGCCAGTCGTTGAATTAAACATGAAACAATGTAGCTCTTATTACTGCATATAGTTTACACAATTCCCATAAGATTTTTATAAAACGGTATGCAGCATAAATGCTACACTTCACTATAGCACTTCATTTAGAACATTGTGTGTAAACTGATAAGTACCAGCATCGCTGCAGTTCTCTGCGCTGTGTGAGGTGAGGCCACAGGAGGCACTGGGGGTGCCTGAGGGGGTCGACACACAGTCATCCGGGTCTCGCAACCAAGATTGATTCTAGATCAGGAAAGACAGACATAGTCAGACACACACACCCAGCAAAAGGGAACAATTAGCTAGAGTACCTGATAAGTTTCCAATGGTCTACTGACTTACTTGCTCTGACAGATTGGTGCAAGAGCCAGTGAAATCTTCCATGTCAGATTTGGATCCGCCCTCTCGGTCCTCCAGCACCAAATCAGTGGGCATCTTGCCTTTTAGACAGGTGATGTACCGGTTGCAGAAATTATCACAGAGGTCATGAACCTATGAGAGACAAGTAAAGATGTCAGGCTTTCAAAGATATCACTGACATTTATAAAGCTAATGTTCATTGAGCTCTTTCGTATAAAATAAAAGCTGAGAGTACTGCGAGAATAGCCGTCTAAAAAGGAGTCTGGTTTTAAAACATGTGAGTGTGCTATTTTGTGTCACTGCAAGCAAACCTCCAGTGCCTCATTTTGTTTGGTAAGCACGGTCATGTTTGAATATAAGGAGGGATTAATGAGATTTTATGAAGGATATCCATTTAAAAAATGAAAAAAATTAAATTAAATTAAATTAAAAAAGAATAAACGAGGTAAGTAAATTATAACAGAAAAATCACACTCTAAATAAAAAATGTGTTATGACAATGCCATGTTTTTAGGACATGTACCTGGATAATACAAGGGTAAGTTTTAAAAACATACCTTTTCTAGCTCTAATAGATGAAACCTTAGAACCTGAATGGCTTGGATCATCTGTGCAAAGAGATCATGTGATTAAGAATAGTGAAAAATTACACAAAGCCATTTATTTAAAAAAAAAAGCTTACATATATCTTACCAGATTATCCAGTTCTGGATTTGATGAAAAGATAGGTTTCTCTGATCGAATCTAAAATAATTAACAGAAAAACCATTATGTACTGAATTTGATGCTTGATGTTTCTGCAATCTGTAGTAAAGCAAAAAAAAAAAAGTATACAAGACATAATACATAAGCCTGTTGTCTCTGATTTTAAACTAGAAGTTGAAGATCCAGTCCATTGTGCTCTCTGTACAAAAGGTCTTCAAAGCTTGTCTTGACAAACTTTAGCTTTCTGGTTCAAATGTACAGTTATATGAATATATCTGAACTTTCATTCATTAAATGCTACATTCTTAAATTCAAGTTTGAATTATAAGTCTGCATCTTGTGTTCTACCACAATGCCAATTCATTTTAAATTTAAGAATTTAATTTAAAAGTCATAAAGGTCTGTAAACAGCATGACAATGTTTGGTTTTGGAGTGTGCGCTTGGCTTTAACATGTTTGGCTTGGTTACTCACTTGTTTGGCAAAGGCTACAATATCATCATTGAACGATTCAGAGGAACAGACATCACTGTAATTGGTCATGTTTGACATGGAGGTGGAGTCTCGTGGTGAGCAGGTGGCAAGTTCACACTTTTCAAATACCAGAGCCAGGAGTGGAAACAAAGGATGACTGCAAATAAATACATATATATATGCTCCAAGTAAGAAAACACTGCAGGGTAAGAAAATGCTACACAGCTAACGCTGCCTAAGAATGACTGATATGAAATAAGAAATGAATGCCACCAAAATGTCATTACTACTCTGGATTTTCTTGAAAGGTGTAGTGTGTAATTGTTTTGGATTTATATCTAAGGTAAATGGTGATAGATGACTATAAGTAAACTATTTGTAGTTGACTGTTCTTCAAAACTGCAAATAAAATGACCCTGAAGCATATTCTAAACATTGCTATGTTTGTTTGAGTAGCCCTAAACCGCAACACTGGCTCGACCAATGAAGTGGGTATAACTGTTGAATATAACTTGAGTATAACTGTTTATCTGACCAATGGGAATGTTCAGACATTATTTTTTGCAATTCATTTGCAAAAAGTCATTAATCTTTCTCACTTTGCTTTTTTTAAATTGTGAAAGAAGAGTTTTGTTTTTTTCCTAAAAATAAATCTTTATGTGAGAAAGTCAAACATATAATTGATTCCATAATTATGATCTCTTACAGGAATTGAAGTCAATATATATTAACACATGCAGTGCTGATTCATGTTTTTAGTGGGAGGTAACAGATGGTTAAAGTAACCAGACTCTCACCCATAGATCTGGTCCCGGTGGTGTTTCAGGGAGTCAGGCACAACGTGGCCATAGTGAGGTAGAGGAAGTGACCTCATGGCATCCCTGTAGTCTCCCACAGGCATGGCGTCAGAGCCTGGGTAATGCACCAAGTCCTCATACTAGATAAGGAGAGATGTGACAAGATAATTTTAAAATAAAAGACGTTGCCTGATTCAGCCTTATGTTTCGTGAGATGCATTATTGCATCTTGCATTATTGACAAACTTTTTTTTTTTTTGGACTCTGTAAAGTTGCTTTGACACAATCAGTATTGTATAAACCACAATATAAATAAAGGTGACTTGATTTGACCTGACTAAATGTGCTGTGTTTGGGGGGGAATTTATTATGATGTATAAGTATATACAGGACTGACAGTACATGTGAGGAGGTGCGTTAGCAAGGGGCTGTTTGAAGTCTCTGCTAATTGTATCTCCTCCTTAATAAACATTGTTTGCGGGGAGGCTTTGATGTGCGATTTTTCAGCGCACCGAGCAACATTCACCCAGGGACATAAACTCCAAAGAAAAGCTTTCCAGCTGATTTATCATTAACAGACTAACATACAAATACATAAAATCATCCAGCCTTCATTCACACTAATTAGATGGGTTTACAGTCAGCTTTCTGATTAATGCTGTAGTCAGATAAATGATCAGAAAAACAACATAGAAGAAAAAGACTCACAAAAAGCTTAATTAATAATCTGAAAAAAATCTGCCTGCACAACTATACATTTTATTTGAGCCGTTTCCAATGACTGCTCACCTATTATTGAGAAGCAAGCTGTATTATTCATTACTAATAACATTACTTAATGTAAGCCACCTCTGCAAAGTACATTTTACTAAGAAATAAATAAAGGATATAATAAATCATAAATCAGGATTTTCTGTAGCATATAAACTCGATATTTAAAATTATTATAAGGCCTTCTATAAAGATGAACAATTTAAGAATTTAAAAATATGGCAAACACATAAAGACACAAAACATCCAAAGTGCATGTGATAAATTTTGTCAGTACTTTAGCACTTTATAATAACTTTAAGTAAAACATAATAATAATAATTGAAGTAACTAACATTCATCATATAATGCAAATACATATAAGAAAATTTGTGAACCAAAGTTTGATGATTTTTCTTTCTATTGATGAAAATATAATCAAACTGATGAACATATTTTGATTGATAATCGCATAATGAGTAGTAGTGTAAATTAATTATTATAGACAAACTACAACCAATTAAAAGCAGTAGAATTTCAAGCAGACTGAATGTAATTAAATATAAAAATAATTATTTATGACGTAGTGTTGCTTTTTCTAAATAAATGAGTACATGTATGTGTACTTCGCAACCTTAAGGATGCAAACATCATGTAGAAGGTCATAGAACATATACATAAACCCACATATTTTGTGGGACTTACAAATATAAATGTTTTACTTTAAATCTAACAGGCTTTTACTGGAAATAAAAACACCAATCAGTGTAATTGAATTTCTTGGATCATTTTACACAAGGAGGAATATTGCCGTACAGATAAAAGGGCTTATATTTGAGATTGAATAGACTTGATTCCAAATTAACAGGATCATATAACTACCACTTCTAAGTAGATGGAAAGCAACAATAATTTCCATTAGGCAGCTGACTGTAGCACAAAGGTTGACCTATACCTACCGACTTTGCCTTACAAGAGCCTGTTTGCTATTTTCTTACACTACTCCATCTGATGTTTGACTTTTATTATTTTACTGAATACATGTAATTGATTTCAATATGGATAAAACTGAACAGCTAAGCACTTTTGTTAACTTGACTGCCTTTCTAATAAATGTAAGCCCAGATGAAAATATATAAATTAAAGTTTAATCTATTTTTAACTATTTGAATGCACATTAACTAAAGAACATTAATTAAGCATTGCATAATGGAATAATGTTCATTACTGACTTGGAAGTTGGAAGCCTAGTGTCAGACAAAAATCTAACAATTACGAAATAAGATTATTATTATAATTTTTTTTTTAATACCATAGCTGCTTGTACACATCAAGAGTTATATTTAGAAATTAGTTTTTAATATCCACATGATAGCATCCTTCGCATCAAAGTAGCAGTAAAATGGACGGGAAAAAAATAAAGGGAAAAACAGGACCTACCCTCTTCTCCATGCGATACGGAAGCCGAGCTCACACACTCACTGACGGATGACAACACGCACCAGAGCGGCAGATAAGACACACTCTCTACAAGAACTAAAGCAGAAAAACATTGAACCAAAACTAAAAAAAACAAGCATGCATTGTAACACAAATATGTACTGATACCATATTCAAATTCTGGTCCAAAAGCATTTGGGGCATCATACAATAAATGCAAGAACATGAGTGGATAAGATTGCTTTTCTCTTTAAAAGTAACCATAAAAATAACAGCCTAAGTGGTGACCTAGAGTGAATGAGAAATCCCTATAATAACATTACCAGTATACACATACTAAATGTATAACAATTTATTATATCCATGTAAATTATGGCTATGGAAATTGGGTTATACAGTATAATGGTATCCTAGGATGTGATGAGAAGCCGTAAGGATACCCCACCTTAATAAGAATGTAGCAGTAGATGCGTGGACCGGGCCGAGTATCCAGCATTAGCGGCGCGTTTGATATATCGCGTCCTTTCCGCTCTAGCGATGTCCATGAAGCGACGCGTTGGGCTCAAATGTGTCTCTCCACAACGAGCGATGAAGCTTTAAACCAGAAAGAGAGAGAGATGGAGACTGGGAGTTGTTTAGGGGGTCAAAACACAACGGGGTCTCTCACCCCCACCTCCTTATCACACACGCTCGCGCATTACAAACACACACATACACACACGTAGAGTCTTTCGTTTTATCTGAAGGACTCTCTCTCTCGCACACACACACACACACACACAGACCGTGCTTACCGAGTTTCATCATCGTTATTCCGGTGTGAAATCATTATTGTCTGATTATAGGTAGGCTATATTGTGCAATCTGGAGCAGATCTGTTTTGAAGCATGCACTGAGTTGCACTTGTAAATTTACACTCTTGCGTTATTCTCCACTGCATACTCGTCAAATACCACAAAAAAAGTATAGATATATAATAAATAAATAAATAAATAAATAAAAAGTATTTGTGGACTTATATCGCTTTTTAAGTTGGATAGGATTCAAATACTACGTTTATTTATCTTGATTGTAAATAGTGGGTGAATACGTGTAAGAAATTAGTATAATACATGATCACCACCCTCCTGGTGGGACAGTAAAAGTTGTATGGATTCAAATGAAATTAATAAATAAAAACTGAGGTTGCAAAAATAAACTTTTAATATAATATAATTTGATTTGCATTTATATTGCATTTATATATTCATTATATACATTATTCCATATCTCACTTTGTTTTTCTTTTGTAGCCTATAAAAACGCTCAAAATGAAACAAGGTGAACTGGGGGAGGAGCTAAGGGGGGTTGATATGAAAGTGAAAGTGACGTGACATTCAGCCAAGTATGGTGACCCATACTCAGAATTTGTGCTCTGCGAAATGCACACACACAGAGCAGTGAACACACACACACACACACACACAAACTGTGAGCACACACCCGGAGCAGTGGGCAGCCATTTACGCTGCGGCGCCCGGGGAGCAGTTGGGGGTTCGATGCCTCACTCAAGGGCACCTAAGTCGTGGTATTGAAGGTGGAGAGAGAACTGTACATGCACTCCCCCCACCCACAATTTCTGCCGGCCCGGGACTCGAACTCACAACCTTTCAATTGGGAGTCCGACTCTCTAACCATTAGGCCATGACTTCCCCCCAAATATACAAAGAAAATCATTAAACAAAATAATGTAAACAAAATAATAACACTAATAAAGTGTTACAATTCACCCAGTGGTGGGATAGGATGTAACAACTGCATTGATTGCACTTGAGAGTAATCTAAAAGTTGAAGACAATTTTAACTTGTAGTAAAAATGTAGGAAAATAGAAAGATAGATGGGGCGATTAAAACTTAAAACGTTTTTACATTTACAGACTGCAAAAAGTGTTACTGAAATTCCATGTATCCTCTATATATCTGTAGAGTTAAACACCTACAAAATGATTTGAAAGTCTAGCTTGTGCTATCTTCCTTTAAAACAAATACTTTGTTTGACATCATTTGCAGTAATGGAATTCTTGTGTGTTTCTTAAGTGTCAAAATAATTTCAGGGACAACATTATGCTGCAGAAAATAGAAGAGAAATAAGAAAAAATGCAATCAAGTATCAATCAGCTGTTTTCACTGCCAATAACTGCCAATTGCCAATTTAACTTACTATAATAAATAACAACCACATTACCATGTAATTGCTTTAATTGCAGGAAATATTACAGCAATATGTTTGTGTTATTTATGACTGTCTTATTTATGTTATTAATGTTATTTATGACATAAATAAGACAGTCATAAATAACAAAAACATATTGCTGTAATATGTCCTGCAATTAAAGCAATTACATGGTAATTATACATGGTATATACTTCCAGCATTATATATATACATTTTTTTACTTTTTTGTTGTTGTTGTTGTTTCTTTAAACTGAAAAGCCATTAAATAGCCTAGAAAACATTTGAAACACAGTGTGTGCGTGATAAGTGAATTGAAACCAATGGGCTTTAAATATGTACCAAGCAGCAATCAGTTAGAGCAACCTGTAACAGGAAAACAGTTCCACGGCGTCGTCTTGTGTTGTAAATCACCCTTAAATAACATAATAAATATTCCACACGTCCCCCGAACTTTTCTCCCGCTGAGTGAGCCCTCAACAGGCGGTCAAGACTTCAATCACCGTGGCCCTCTCCAGCGCTGCGGCCGGACCGACGAGCTCGGTGGGCGGCGATCGGCGATCGGCGTGACATAAGCGAGGCAGAGGATCAGGCGATCTTTGTCCTTTCAACACCATGGGAGGGCACTGGCCAACAGAGATGATCATAGCTAAATAAAGGCATTAACAGCAGAACAACAGTGATTGTAAAGACGCTCAAAGGAGCAACGCCCTTTGAATGCGGCCTTTAATCGGGTCTTTCCACATGCAATTCGTTGTCATTTCATACGTAAATACAGTAGGCTACATATGTAATATGATCGGTTGACATGGTATGACAGGGTGTTTCACATTAATTGTGTGTTTTTGTGGGAGCGAAATTGAGGGCAGGTTGTGTTCAGAGAATAAGCTCATTAGTGTTCTGGTGTTAGGCATCTTAGTGTGATTTTTTTTGTTTAATGTGACTATTTGTCACTTCCTCTCAAATTGTGAATGTTTGTTCAGTGGCGTTTGTCACAGTATCTGTTCTAGGTGTCTGTCCCATATGAGAATGCCAAGGCATCAGGAGCCAAAAAACAACAACTAGTGACTACTATTTCAGATGCAAAAAAACTTTATCTTTCTCATTTATGCACTGTATAATAATGTTTAATATTTTTTCAGACCTTACTGATCTTATGGCCTGTCCATTTACAGTTTATGATGCTAAGGAACTGACTTCACAAAGTCACACAATCTCTTAGGCCTGACCTTTGACATCTGGATCTATATCTGCTGTTGTGAGCATTGTGTATCCCTGAGGGAGTCGTTCTATGGTGTCTGTTCACCCCAAATCCTCAGGTCAGGATCTCGCTGTCAATTTTTGGTGCCTTTTTATGCTTCTTATATACTGTAGCCCTTATGGCAGTGGTTATGTTACACAGCATGCACTTCGAAAGTTTGATTTCAGTAAAGCAAAAATCTGTCTTTTAAAATTTCCTATAAACATTTTGCAAGTCAGACTATAGCAGATAATGAGATTGTAGCATCTAGCATGCGTATATATTAATCAAACAACAATTGGCCTTGGCATTTGCAAATACTCCGAAATACAGAGGTGATGTGTGAAATTAATTTAATATTTCAGATATTATATTTAGCATATATTAATTGATGCATTGTGTCATGTACTGAAATGAAGACAGTAGCCCACCTACACAAACACACACAAAAAGATGATATTAATTGTAAACTTACTGACTGCATCATTAGGTTGAATCGCTTAGTAGCATTCTCTTTTTAAGAAACTGGCTTTAATAGGATGACACACAACAAGTGCTAGTAGCTAAACATTGTGACTTCTAAAATCACTTGTTTTATTCAAGTAAAAGGTTTTAACATCACAGAACCAACCAAGGAGTTAAATTAGACAAAAGTAGCTCTTTAAAGTGCCCCTATTATGCCATTTTTATGGTTCCTAATATTAATTTGTAAGTCTTCTACAATAGGTTTATGCATTAAAGGTCAAAAAACGCCTTTGTTTTCTCAAAATATGCATTTAGTATCACCTAATTTTCCAGCAACTCTCAAATGATTTGTTCAAAGTAGTTAAAAGATTTCATTCTTTCTTTCCATGAGCCTGCTCTGCTCTGATTGGTCAGATGGCCTAGTCTGTTGTGATTGATCTACTGCATACAGCGATGTCGGAAACAATACGCCTATTTCAATGGTTCTGTATTTTGAATGCTCTATAGAAAACATAACAAAACATATAACATATATAAACATACATTATTTATCATATTTACATGTTGTGATTCAGTGGAGCAGCTGGTCTAAATAAACAGTATACTGGTCCATCTTTCAGCAGCAAGTACTCTGTGAATCCCGTGTTAAACTCCCCAAGATTAGGGAAGCACTCTCTCGTGAAGCCCAAATGGAAGTGACTAAAACTGCAATTCATCGACTGGCCACTTGAGGCTGGCTGCAAAAGGGAGTCAGTCACATCGACGACTCATGTTAAAATGCCCAATTTTACAGCACAAAAAAATCATGTTTACAGCCTGGTGCAAATAATTATATTGGAATTTTACCCTTCATGACAACTGTGAGGGTGGTGAATTTTTTTATAACTCATCCGTTTAAATTATATTAAGCCTTAAAGTTCTGCATAATTAAGGGTGTGGTCACTTGAGTGACAGGTGGATTGCCGCCGGCCCACTCCACCCACTTTTGGTTTCAAAAACTCTCTTCGGAAGGGTGATGTCACGGACACTACGTCCATGTTTTTATAGTCTATGTGTGTTACCCCATGACGTGTAGCCATCACGGAAGTTGAATTTGAATGACTAACAACTCATCTAGGCTGTACAGAGTCGATTTGGGAGACAATACCTTTATTTATCATGCACTTTCAGCTTTACAACTTTGCAGATACAGCTACATCACACACTGCATAAAAGGCAATATTGGAATAAGCACTTTAAGGTAATAATTGCAGCTTACTACTTTTTACAATGAACAACACAAGCAAAGTACCCATAGCTTCCACCCAGAAACTACATAGCAGCACACTCAGAACTCCTAAGCATCTGGAAAGCAATTCATGGCGACCCATTTTTCACAATTTAAAAACCTAGTTTTTAAATAGAGATTAGAAGATTTGTTTAGCCTACTTGTGTAGTCTGTTCAATGGTCAATACTTTCCCTTTTCTTTCTTCTTCTGTTATATTTGTGTAGTTCTTCTTTGTTATTTCACAAAATTTAGAAGAAAAGAAGCCATGGCAGACTTTCTTGTCTTTTTCTAGACCTCTAAGTCTGTCTTTCTCTTCATCCGCAACTCTCTCAATCCCCCCCCCCCCTCCCTCCGATGGTCTTCTTGCAGATGGAGATTAACTCCGAGCCTGAGCACCATCCGTTTCCTTGACTGTTTGTTATTAAAGAGATGGATGGTAGCTTGCAGTGCCAGCCCGCCACAACCGCAATTACAGCAGGGCCCATGATAGATAGAGGGAGAGAGGGAGGAGATGGAGAGAAGGAGATAGAAAGAGAGGCATCTATCACGCCCCTTAATCTACCTGTCACTCCGGGGGGAGAGGCAGGAGAACAGAGCATAGGGAATGAGTAAAAGAGAGAAATAAAGAGGAAAGATTTTGGTCTGGCTTATACTGCAATAGTTCAGCTTTGCTTTGTATTCTATTTAATTGCAGAAAACATGTAAAATACCTTTAATCATAATCTTAATATTACATATTCACGTTACATAAACAATTATATGTAGGAAGCTGAAGGATCAGTTTAGATATTGTGATATTTTGTCACTAAATGCAAATAATGAAACACAACTAAGATCAACTTTTAAAATGGATAAAATGCTTACCATATATATGTATACTTTCCATACACACATTTATGGATTTACAAAAAGATTACAAAAATACTTCCCTCTTTCATTAATCTATGACTGACCAATATGCATTACATTGATTTTATTAGTTTGTATGTGTCAAAAATGTCTAAACCAAATGGATGGAATGCAAATGCAATTCAAATACATTCATGTAAATATTTGCAAGTGTATTTTATTGTTGACATCAGAGATTGTGCATTCAAACAAACTACATTTTGCACGTATCCATCTGTCCCCTGACAGAATCTTGCAAAATTGGGTAAATGCCAACATGGGATGGCTATGTTTTGTGTGGAGGTTCAAAACTTTGTTGTGATGTAGACATAGGGATGTAAATGCTGATTTATGATTATCAGCCTAAATATGGTCTACTTTACAAGTAGTGTCCTCAAAGTGTCTCAAACATAACTATTTTCATCAGACAGAATAAAATCTCAATTTCTCACACTTTCACATATTCAAACAATGCATTACATTTAGCTCTTTTAACGTGAAGTGAAATGTAATAATTATCTATTAAGTTTTTGACATTTTTGTTTACAGACATAAATGAAAGATGACATAATAATAATAAAGACAACAAAGAGGGTCGAGTTGGATCTGGAAACGTGAAACTAGCATCACCTGCATAAAAAAATAAAGCTCATGTCTTAGCACAAGTGCTAAACTCATGGCATCATTTCTATGGATATAATGGTATACCTTGATATAGTTTTGCAGACTTCATGATACGCCCTCAGACAACAGCTAACTACAGCAGTGAACCCAGAGCAGCATGTAACATATATGCATACGTTTGGTGTAATGCAATTCTTTTCTTTTCTTTTCCAGTGTTACAAAAATGTTATGAAAAAAATCCAAGGTTCTCCCATTCCCTGCTCTCCCTCTCATCAGTCCAGAGGAATGAAGGATGGGGTGGAGGGATTAAAACTCTTCCGCTGGCCACTGAGATGATGGATGGACAGATGTGGAGAAGGACAGAGGGAGGTAAGAGAGAAGGCCAAGGGAGGAACGCTAAGCCAAGTGCTCGATAAATCTAATGGAAAGGCATGCTTTGCATCAGGCACTGACAGACTGTTGCAGAGGTGATATGATGAAGGACTGGTTTACTGCTTGCTTATTGGACTGAATTTCATGTTTTTGCTGTATGTGAAGGAAGAGGAGCTCTCAAACTTTTGTCTTTGGGCTTCGTGTTTTACAGTGTGAGTTTATGAGTACACACAGATTTTCTGAAAAACCTGCTGACCTGGGAACAGTTTTTAATTGAGGAAGGGTTTGAAATGGGGCTGCAGTGTTTGAAGTTGCCAGCCAATAAATAAATAAATAATTGGCACAATACAGTAGGGATAGGAATTTTTCTAAATAGCTATTCTGATATTAGCATTTTTTGACTGGGGCATTACTGACAAAATCAGCTAATTTGATGCAGAAATTATTATGGAGAATGTAATACTGTCCAGTCTAATCAACAAAATTATTTTACAGTTGTTGTATGTTTTTTTTTTCAGTTGCTAATAAGCGTTTACCAAT
This sequence comes from Carassius carassius, assembly GCF_963082965.1. Lineage (NCBI taxonomy): Eukaryota > Metazoa > Chordata > Actinopteri > Cypriniformes > Cyprinidae > Carassius > Carassius carassius. The sequence continues at coordinate 22,186,888 of NC_081795.1, read as the reverse complement.
ACTTAAATTACTTTTTCTAAACTCTTAACACAGCAACACAACTACAGTACATCACACGCTTAGCCAAATATTTAATTTTCTGGCCAAAACTACATTTTGTTAAATAAATACAAACTCTTTCAAAATGCTGAATACCTTTTCCTAACATATACTAACACTATCAAAACACAGCAAACACAATTCAAAATCGAGTCAAAATCGATTGCACACAGACTGAAGTAGTTTAAGTCTGTAGTTCTTTTCATTGTGATGATTTTGGTTCACATTTAACAAAAACCCACCAATTCACTATCTCAACAATACTACAATACTACATAAGATAAAAAAAATGATTTTTAGTGAATTGTTGGCCTTCTGGAAAGTATGTTCATTTACTGTACATGTACTCAATACTTGGTAGGGGCTCCTTTTGCTTTAATTACTGCCTCAATTTGGCGTGGCATGGAGGTGATCAGTTTGTGTCACTGCTGGAAGCCCAGGTTTCTTTGACAGTGGCCTTCAGCTCATCTGCATTTTTTGGTCTCTTGTTTCTCATCTTCCTCTTGACAACTGCCCATAGATTCTCTCTGGGGTTCAGGTCTGCTGAGTTTGCTGGCCAGGCAAGCACACCAACACCATGGTCATTTAACCAACTTTTGGTGCTTTTGGCAGTGTGGGCAGGTGCCAGGTCCTGCTGGAAAATTAAATCAGCATCTTCAAAAAGTTGGTCAGCAGAAGGAAGCATGAAGTGCTCCAAAATTTCTTGGTAAATGGTTGCAGTGACTTTGGTTTTCAAAAAACACGATGGACCAACACCAGCAGATGACATTGCTACCCAGTACATCACAGACTGTGGAAACTTAACACTGGACTTCAAGCAACTTGTGCTATGAGCTTCTCCACCCTTCCTCTAGACTCTATGACCTTGGTTTCCAAATGAACTATAAAACTTGCTCTCATCTGAAATAAGGACTTTAGACCACTGGGCAACAGTCCAGTTCTTCTTCTCCTTAGCCCAGGTAAGACGTCTCTGACGTTGTCTGTGGTTCAGGAGTGGCTTAACAAGAGGAATACGACAACTGTAGCCAAATTCCTTGACACGTCTGTGTGTGTTGGCTCTTGATGCCTTGACCCCAGCCGCAGTCCATTCCTTGTGAAGTTGACTCAAATTCTTGAATCGATTTTACTTGACAATCCTCATAAGACTGTGGTTCTCTCGGTTGGTTGTGCATCTTTTTCTTCCACACCTTTTCCTTCCACTCAACTTTCTGTTAATATGCTTGGATACAGCACTCTGTGAACAGCCAGCTTCTTTGGCAGTGAATGTTTGTGGCTTACCCTCCTTATGAAGGGTGTCAATGATTGTCTTCTGGACAACTGTCAGATCAGCAGTCTTCCCCATGATTGTGTAGCCTAGTGAACCAAACTGAGAGACAACTTTGAAGGCCCAGGAAACTTTTGCAGGTGTTTTGAGTTGATTAGCTGATTGGCATGTCACCATATTCTAATTTGTTGAGATGTGATTTTTGATTTTTGATGTGAATTTTTGTTAAATGTGAGCCAAAATAAACACATATAAAGAACCACTAAACTTGGTGCAGTCCTTCAGTTTGTTCTGACTTATATATTGTCTAACAGATCAGACTTTTTGGTTCTTAGTGCAGGGATCAAATGGGCCACATGCAACTATCTTACTCTTAATGCTGTATAACCTTGAAACTTATACTTTAGGATTTGTCAAGCCAACATTATTTTAAATTTTCTTTGTGATAGCATCCTACCAAACTGTTTCATGATAAAGTAAAGTGTAATTCAAATCTGTTAACTGTAAAAAACTGTAATATGACACAAGCAGATCTCTTCTTGACACGGGACGTGTCTGCACCACATATTTGTATAATGTAGCATGTCATCCCTGTTTAGACAAGTGAGTGTACTTTTGTTTCAGACCGCATGTGTGTTTTAAATCAGCATCTGTAGTCATCCGTAAGTGTTGTTGTGCTGTGACCTGGCTAAGATCAGATAAAGTATGGCTTCACCCTACCCCTCCTCCTGCCGCCCTGCTCCATTTGTTATGGAGTAGCTGTCGGTCGCTGTGATTGGTTGCTGTGGTAGACAGATAGCCGATAGGCCCTGATTAATAGTTGTGGCTCTGGCACTTGCTCATTGATCAAGGGAACAGGCTGAAGAGAGAGAGAGAGAGAGAGAGAGAGAGAGAGAGAGTTTTCTACAACAAACCCTTAGCTTCTGCTTATCTGGTTGCAGTGATGAGATAAAGCCTGTGTGCAGGCTGTTTTTATCAAATGTAATTCATAGTGATATATATTAGCATGTGTTTTGCAAACAAGTCTAAACATAATGTGTGGGATGCATACCTGACAAATAATCCTGTATATGTGCAAAGTTAGTCACAGTAAAGAACAATTAACAATTGCCTGTATAACACACTGAAGTCATGCAAACAAAAATATGCTAACATTATTTTTTGGAAACATAATACTGTGTAATATGCGGCAAAATAGATATTTTTATTATTATGTACAATTATTTATTTACAATATCTTTATTTTTAATTGTCAGTGGACAACAATAGAAGACAAAACAATGTATCTTAAACAATATTGTTTAAATGCCTTTAAACTAGACAAAACAAGCAAAAAAAATATTCATTAATAAGATCTAGAAAGAATTCATTGCAATGTAAAGTTTTTCCCTTATTATTATTATCAGCATTAATATTTACAGTATCATTACTGGTTTTAATGACACATTGAAAAAAGTAAAAGACAAAACATGATACTGTCAAATCTGAGCAATGTATTTTTTTTTAACAAATGACTGTGGACAGTGTATTGGCAAGTGTATATGTATCCATATGTCTGTCTGAAAGCGAAAGGGAGGAAAGACATCCAAATGGAGTGAATAGTGCATGTGTGTGTCTGTGTGTGTGTGTGTGAAGGCAGGGTGCTGAATGAGCTCTCTCAGAGGGGGGGGGGGGGGGGGGTCAGTGGTGGGAGGTCGTGACCTGGTCGACCCTGGGGGACTGGACATCATCAATCAGCGAGAGGCAGGACCAAACAGCAGGAGCTGAACACACCCCCTGTCCTCTAAACCTCCCCCTCACACACACACACACACAAACACACACACGCTGCCGCCAAGCAGATGGCCTTGCTTACCTTACACACACTCATACATTCACAGATTATGATTGATTTTCATTTCTGCTATTGTTCAGACAGCACTATTAGTTGCATAGAAACAATTGATTACTCCTGTAATTTACAGATCATGCCATAGGAATACATGAGAATACCAGCGTAATCTTTTTGATCAAAACATCATGCATCTCAACATATTATTCTTGATCCTGGACTTATATTATATAAATTGAATCTGCAATTACATTTGAAGCAACTGCAATAAATTATTACTAATTTAATTTATTAGTAGTAGTATTTTGAATACTGACAGATCAACCCTCATCTCATTTTTCTGGCTAGAAGAGATTCTTAATAGGAGTGGGAATACATTATACCAGTAGCACCTCTTTTTGTATTAAACAAGCTGGTTGCTTTTTATAGACATCTAGGATGGAAATTGCTTATTTATTTTTTTTTTTTGTTACATGCTGCTCTGGGTTCACTGCTGTTGTGTGTATTTAGCTGTTGTCTGAGGGCGTATCATGAAGTCTGCAAAACTATATCAAGATATACCATTATATCCATAGAAGTCAAATTTCAGAAGTTCAAATTTAAGCAACAACGACATTTTAGCAAGGCCTAATGCAAGAGCATTTGTATTTCCACCCCCTGGAATACACAACCAGTAATGTTTACCTCTTCAAAGGTGTGAAATTTACCACATCTGTATTTTACAAAGAGCACAAACACACATAAATTATTAATTACATATACATTTTATTTGTTAAAGTCTTTGGTTATAATATAGCGCAATTCACAGAACAGGAAAAAAAAGCCATATACAGTAGTAATACTGAGCCCACTTTATATTACTGTAGGTGTCTTTAACTACTTCCATGTACTTCCATGAACATTTTATTACATGAACAATATGAAATTATTTAATAAAAGTACTTGCATGTAATTGTTTTCAAAATTGCACTGATGACCAAACCCCAACACAAAATGTACCCCTGATACAAGCAAATGTGAATCTGGTTCGAATTTTGCAGAACAACGTGAGCATATATTATAGTAGTTAAAGATCCTGATGTGGTATAGTAATATTATCTTTCATGCAATTCTGAATTCAGCAGTAGTTTCAGGTAAGTCCTATTCAGCTGGTCATAGCATGTGATAACTACAGTATTTTTTAGATCACTTATAGTTAGCGGACATATTTTCAATCAAAAGTCCTATTTCAGACATTTTGTAAACATACTCCACCAATCTTTTGACTCCTAAAGAAGGTTCAGAAACCTAATATAAAAAAGATTTCAAGCACTCACGTATTTTTGCAAATTAAAGGACAAAGGGGAACTCAGTTGGCATACTTTGGTCATGTGATTATCAAAAAGACACGCTGATCAAATCTTATGGTGCCAATGCTGCACTTTTGAGCCACATGGCCCCACGTCTCCAAATCTCCTATGTGGATAAGGACATAAAAATTCTTATCCCCATAGGAGGATAAAAAATATTGAGAGAAATTAAAGTAAAATTAATTTTTTTACAGACGCTAGGACACATTTCTCAATACTTAGGTCACTTTTGCAAAACTCTTCACACAGTGAGCTCAACAAAAGTCTATGTGAGCTAAACTGAGGATCAATTATCATTGCTTTGGCACAAAATGCATTCAATGAAATATATTTTACAGTTTTTTTTCGATTGCTAAACGACAGTGAGCAAAACTTTAGCTACAAGTGCAAAACTCTAACTACAGTCTGCACTACCAACAGTCACCTGAGCTAAACAGTTCACATCACCTGCATAACTCATTCCAAGCAACACAACTCTTAACACATGGCTCAAAACAGGCTCAGTGCAGCCAAACACTACACACAAACCTCACTGAGAGAACACACACTGTCACTCAGAACAAACCGAGAGGAAAAACACTAGCATCAAACACCAATACAGAAAATACTCACTTTTCATCTTTACAGTTTGAACGGTTTCAGTGACTTCATATGAAGTAATATTTTCTTCAAAGAAAAGAGGGACATTCTTTCATATGATTTATTTACATTTTTAGAACATAACAGTTCTTTAAGGTAAATGAAAATTAGCAGTTTGCTTCAATAGTCTGTAGTAATTTATGGAATTACATTAATGAGAAAAAAAAGGTAGAAACTAAGAGTACATAATGTAATTCGAACAAATAATTGAGGGGCTAATCCTGAAATTGCAATCAGCAGTGTTTGAAATCTATTCTGTTTTACAGTTTTTTTTCAATTGTTTACACGCAATTTTGAAAACAGAGTTCTTTTTGTCAAAATATAAATCACAATTATCCAAACACCACAATCAATTAGCAAAATTACTAGATTGTTTGCAAAATGACACACTTCAGTCAAAACATATACACATATTTGTGAAAATGCTATTTGTTTTCATTTAACCAACACCGTCATCAATGATCATACACTATTGCAGCCAGTTTCACACTGCTGTGATAAATAAACACATTTGTAAAAAAAAAAAAAAAAAAATAGATTTTTGGCCAGACATTCTTATTGTATGTAAGAGATAATTTGGGTGACAAAAAATAGTGAGAAACTCACAACATTATTCATGATTTGTTTTGAGATATAAGGAGAATGTAGACAAATACTGTAGGCCTACTATAACCTTACCAAGCACTGCACAACACTTGATGCTGCAGACTGAATATTTCAAGTATTTGTTTCAATACTTACAGTATTTCTTACCATAATCAGTTACAGTAATCAACCAACAATGATATCAATTACTGTAAACAAATAAAATCTATAGACAAATAAAAATTACTGCATGAATTACAGTACATACACTTTGACTCTGAAGAAAAGTAAAGTAAAAGTAAACAAATGAAAGAAAACTACTGTAAAAGCAACAAGAATACTGTAACTATCCGTCTCTCCGTCTGGCTGGATCAGGCAATAAGATTTCATCCACATCACAGGCTATGTCTTCATTGGCAAGGCACCGTTGGAAGAATCGCCTTGTGTGACGAATCCACCCCTGCACTGAAGCTGCTTCAATTAGATCACATGCCTGTTCCATGGCCTGAATGAGGGGCAAACGCTCAGAAGGCCGCAGGTCATATACCTTCCACCGCCACGCTGAAAAAAAATCTTCTATAGGATTCAGGAAGGGGGAGTATGGGGGAAGGTATAAAACTTCAAAATCAGGGTGATCATGGAACCAGTTCTGGACCAGAGCAGCCCGATGAAATGAGACATTGTCCCAAACGACAATGTACCGGATCTGGTCCACTTGGTGTAATGCTGTGACAATCTCATGCAATCAGTCAAGAAATGCAAGTATCAGATTTGCATTATAGGGTCCCAGATTTGCATGGTGGTGGAGGACCCCATTTTGTATGATAGCAGCGCAAAGGGTGATGTTACCCCCTCGCTGCCCTGGCACATTGGTGATTGCCCTGTGCCCAATTACATTTCTCCCTCTTCTTGTTTTTGCAAGGTTAAATCCAGCCTCATCCACATATATAAATTCATGTTGAATTTCAGCAGCATCCATTTGCAAGACTCTCTAAAACACATTAAAGAAAATAGGATGCTATTCAATATCTATAGCACAGTATTTTTTTTGGTACCCGGTATAAATGGTACCCGATACAGTTGCTTCATGTATATTTGATTTTTCTTTAGGATTCAACCTAATGTTGACAGAGAGACTCGTTGGATGTTATTGAAAATATTGTCATCATTGATGATATTGGCTTGGATTTCTCGTAGCCTGATACAATTATTGGCCAAAACCATGTTCACAATGGCGGCCTCTTGTGCACGACTAAACATTGGGCCCCTTCCACCTTGGTGTCCTCGACCTCAATCCTATGTAAAAAAAAAAATAAATAAAATAAAAAAAAAATAAAAAAATATATATATATATAGATATATAGATATATAGCCTACTGTCAAATGTCACAGTAAACAATATTGATTATACAAGCTTCAGTTTCAATGTATACTGTGTGGTTAGCTTACCTGTTTTCTCGATGAAATGTCCGAATTACTGACGCAACAGTATTTCTGCTGAGATTTGGTTGAACTCTTTGTCCAGCTTCCATCAGTGTCAGTCCATGGTTGATAACATGGTCAATAAGTGTTGCACGGATTTCTCGAGTCAAATTTGGTCCTCGTCTTCTTTGTTCAGGTTCTATCACCTCTTCAAGTCCTTCTCTACCTCTTCCTCTACCTAGGTGTCTTCCTCTACCCCCTTCTCCTCTTCCTCTACCTTCTTCTCCTCTACCTATGCCTCTTCCTCTACCTTCTTCTCCTCTACCTATGCCTCTTCCTCTACCTCCTTCTCCTCTTCCTCTACCTTCTCCTCTACCTATGCCTCTTCCTCTACCTCCTTCTCCTCTTCCGCCTTCATCTCCTCTTTGAGCTCCCCCTCTCATTCTCACTCTTCTTCTTCTTCTTCTTCTTCTTCTAACTCCTTCCATTTTTGTTGAAGACAGGTGAACTCACCTGCAGCCTTTTATAGCACACCTGAGTGCTGCGTTTTCAAATTAGCACATGTGTGCTTCCACACCTGGTAGATGTGTTTATCCAATTCGTTCATTAGTGTGGTAATTGGCAATCCGGTGCTTTGTAATTACAAGGAAGTAACCTCACAATCCTTATCTGTGTCTAAGGTGTGAAAATGTGTGTAGAGTTTTACAAATCACTGTGTGTAATGTTTTGCAAAAAGGGTGAAGCAGACATTGTGTGTAATGTTGTGCAAATCTGTGGAGGTGTTTTGCTCATTGGAGTAAAATTTTGCTAATTGTGTGGAAATTTTAATTTTAGTGTGTAAACAATCGTAAAAAACTGTAAATGTGTTCTTCACAGTTTTGACAGCAGTGTGTTAGCATTTGAATAAAGTGCTGTAAATCCACAGTGTTGTGCAGGTTGTGGTTAAAGTCGTGGGATAAGTGTGTAGAGTTTTGAAAACTGTGTTCAAGCAATTAAAAAACGAACTAGAGTTTTGTCCACAAGAACTGCTGTGCAGACTGTAGTTAGAGTTTTGCACATGTGACTCCAGTTGCGCTCATTGTCATTTAGCAATAGAAAAAAAAATTAAATCTTAAAATTAAATGCTATAAAAACAATTATAAATATGACCATCCACATGATCAAATGTCCCTCCTGGACACAATGAATGCTGGATGCCTGGAGATATCAGCAGAAGATTGCCAGGGATGGATCAGGCATACCAGAAGATTCTTCCAGGTGTATTGCCCTAGATGACATTAGATGTGATGTGGATGAGAACCTGTGGCCAAATGGAGAAGACCGAGTAGATTAGCATTACTATTGTATCTGTATCAGTGGATAGTGTGTATACAAATTATTGTATTTTGGAATTACTCAAAATAAAAATAAATAAACAACATAAAATATTGATGAATTCTGCATCATGTCTGATTCATTCCGGTAACATATATTGCAGTGAATTATAAACCGAGATGTGTCCTTGTTTCACACAAGAAATCATTGTATAATGCTACAATACATGTTGTTAGTGTTTTTTAGGTCATTGTTTTGTGGATGACAACGTGTGTTTGTCGGCTGTCGACCTTTGCTAGTGTTCTGGAAGAATGAGTTGATTTGAGACTTGAATAAAGTGTTTTGGTCGTTGTAGTGCATTTTGAATGTGAAATGAACTGCTTTGCCAAGCTGAAACTTGGTTAGGAGAACTGTGTGAAGAGTTTTGCAAAAGTGACCTAAGTATTGAGAAATGTGTCCTAGCATCTGTACAAAACTGTAAACTAAAACTATTAATTATTCTATGTAATAAAAATTTTGTTAACACATTTAGATTTTTACCTTCCTGGCTTTCTGCAATGCAGGTTTATCTATTGATTTATCTGAGTTCATGTCCTCTAGTGATGTGTCGTTCGTGAACGAATCGTTCTTTTTGAACGAATCTTTTAGGTGAACGAATTGTTCTAGTTCACGCAATCCACTGACTCATATTTCTCGTTCACTGAAGTTCCTCCCTCCACAGCAGTGTGGCGCTATTAGCAGCGCATGCGCAGCTCGGTCAACCAGTTAACAACCATTTCATCCTGTCAAAGAATTACTCAACCTCGAGCCAATAGCCTTCGATTATGAGATGTGACAGAGCATGTGATTTGTTGAATGTAGTGAACGAATACGCCGTTCAATGAACTAGTTTCATATGAGTCTGAACGAGATCTAGCTTATCGTTCGTGAATGAAATGACTGAACTGATACCCATGTCGTTCGTGAACGAGTTGAATGATTTAGTATATCTCGTTCGTGAATGAAATGATTGAACTGGAACACATGTCATTCTTGAATGAGTTGAATGAACGGATACGTCGTTCGTGAATGAAATGAACTATAGCTTATCTCGTTCATGAACGAAATGAATGAGAGTAAACTGGGTTAGTCTGCCATTTAGCATGTCAATCTCGCAAAATGCAAAGAGCAATTACAGGTACTGTGCACATACGCTTGTTTTGATATTTAGCAGACAGAACTCCACGTTTAATCCCCGATTTATGAATGTGAATATATAATTTACAACCTATCTCATCAAACAATTAAAATGCTAATTAGGCTAGAAAACCTTGTGCTTTGTTCATCTGAACAACTTAATTAGACTTTATATATTGAATGCGATTATGCACACATTTTTATAAAGCCAGGTCAGTTTTTGTAACAACTGAATACGTTTGTTGACTTAAGACAAAACACATATTACACCCTTTTTTGCCACCTGCTGGCATATTTTGTGTAATACGAAAAAATGATCACTGAACGAATCAGTGAACGATTCTGAATGAATCATTTTGGTGAACGAACTGAAAATGAACGAATCTCTTGAAAGAATCATAATTTCCACCACTAATGTCCATACAGTGGGCAGGGCCATCAATGAGAACCACCACAGTGTCATTACAAACCACGCTTTGCTCCATCCATGGGTCTATGTTTCCTTGGTCAGAAAAACATGTCTTTATGAATCACATAATGTACTCTGAGCAGACAGCTCCACTTGTAGTTACATCTAAGAAATTTAAGTGGCCATTACAGTTCCTCTTCAGGAACTCGAGCTGCGTCGAGAACGAATGGGGAACGCGTCCAGCGTGGCGTCTCTGAATAACGTGTATAATCAGTCCAATGGAAGGGCGAGACGTCATAGGCGGGTGACGTCAGAGACCAGGAAGCATAGAAGCATGAGCGGCAAAGCCGGTAATCAGCCTTGTGTCTTCAGCAAGCGCTCTGTGTGTGTGTCAGTCGCTATCTGTTTGTGAGTCTTATTTATTGCCGTTTGTCCACTGATAAACTCCATTGTCAAAGCTTCAATCAAGAGAAGTTTTGGGCGAGAGCAGGCAGCGTTCAGGCTGTGTGTTTTCCCTGCCAAAAAAAAAAGGGTAGCGACACACATGTGTTGTCTGCTTGAGAGTGAAGCGCGCAGTGTCAGCTCTTGAGGGAGTTGACGGCTGCGATGCGAGCCTTTGCTTCACTGGTTTCACTGGTGTTTCTCGTGGCTTTCGCCGAGGCGGAGCGGTGGTTGTGCTCGCGGGATTCGCTTTCGGATCTGCTGGAAGGAATGAAAGACGGGCAAGTCCCTATCTTCTTTCTTAGCCACCAGATCCGGCGCCCGCTCTCGGTGGTCAGAAGCCCGCGTTTGCGGTACTTTCTCCCCGATGAGAGGGCGCGACGCGCTGCCTGTCTTTCTCTGAGGAGATTGATGTGGAAAGGTGTCGATGAGCTCACCAGTTGCACAAGCACCAGTCACACAAGCATATTATGCCTAATATTAACATAAGCAGCATTAATGAAGAGTGGAGCTCGCGCAATCAGCTCTCGGGGGGCTGATTGTGCTTTTCTCGCTGTTAAGCGTTCCGCTTTCGCCGGGCACGCTCTGAGGAGTGTGTCCGTGCGTGCGATCTTGCGGTCGCGGTCTAGCTGGTGCTGAGGCACGGTGGCGACCGCGATAGCGGGAATCGCAGATGATCTGGCGAATGGGTTGGAGACGGCTTTTCCTATCTCCACACGTGTTCACTAGATCTAGAGCTAGTTCTCGAGGCTTGGAAACCAGTGCTGCGGTTTCTTCGCCCTCTGAGACAGCTCGCTGCTGCTGCTGCATGCTCTCTTGCCGGGCACGCTCCGAGGAGTGTGTCTGTGCATGCAATCTTGCGGTCGCGGTCTAGCTGGTGCTGAGGCACGGTGGCGACCGCGATAGCGGGAATCGCAGATGATCTGGCGAACGGGTTGGAGACGGCTTTTCCTATCTCCACACGTGTTCACTAGATCTAGAGCTCGTTCTCGAGGCTTGGAAACCAGTGCTGCGGTTTCTTCGCCCTCTGAGACAGCTCGCTGCTGCTGCTGCATGCTCTCTTGCCGGGCACTCTCCGAGGAGTGTGTCCGTGCATGCGATCTTGCAGTTGCGGTCGCGCTGTTGCTGAGGCATGGCGGCGACCACGATAGCTGGAATCGCACATGATCTGGCAAACAAGTTGGAGACGGCTCGTCCTATCTCCACCCATGTTCACTAGATCTAGAGCTTGTTCTCGAGGCTTGGAAACCAGCGCTGCGGTTTCTTCAGCCTCTGATACAGCTCGCTGCAGCATCCATCTTTCTCTGAGGAGATTGATGATGTTTGTGTGACTGAGTAGCATAAAATAATATATATATATATATATATATATATATATATATATATATATATACATAAAAAAGAAAAAAAAAGACATGAGCGCTGCCGAGGCAACGCATGTATTACATTGTTTTATTTTTATGTGAGTTTTTTCTACACCCGACGGTGTTGACTAGTCTTGTTGCTGACTACATTTAATTCTAAGGAATAAAATGACATATTTATCTGACTATGTGAAGTTAGATGTACAGGGGCTTTAGGGATGTGATTTTTTGTGTGAGAACACGTGTGTACCGCTCTTCCTCTGAGGAGGTTGAGGTGGTCAGGGGCTGCTGGGCGGAGCAGTCCCAACCGTGTTCCAGCCCCACGTGCCGGGGGTGTCACTTTTGTACTCCGAAGACGCTAGAGTCAAAGTGGCGCTCCCAGGCAGAAGGTGGTCCCTCCTTGAGTTGCAGAGTCCGGGTCCTAAAGCCGGTACTTCACTGTTCCGAGGAAGGATGAGGTGTTGTGTCCTTTTCTAGATCTGTGCTTTTTGAACCTCTCAGTCAGGGGACTGAAGTTTAGCACGCCTGCACAAGCCAAGTCTGAGGACTGGTGTGTCACGATCTATCAAAAGATGCACTTATCTCCATCCTTCTTCATCGGAAGTTCCTGAGGTTTGCTTTTGGGGGCAAAAGCCTACCAATACGGATCTTCCACTGGCCTTGCACTCTCACCCCACACTTTCACGACTCAACCACATTGACGATTGGTTGATATCAGCTCAATCTGAGCAGATGATGGTTCGGCACCGAGGTGTCGTTCTCGCTCACATGAAAGAGCTGGGGTTAAGACTTAATGCCAAGAAAAGTGTGCTTTCTCCAGTTCAGAGAACCACTTATCTGGGCATGGTGTGGGATTCGACCACGATGCAGGCACCTATGTCACCTGCTCGGATCGAGTCGATCCTCAATGCAGTCGCGAGAGTGAGAGAAGGCCGGTCACTCATTGTCAAGCAGTCACGGAGATAGCTGGGTCTGATGGCAGCTGCGTCCAACGTGAATACTATTGGCCTGCTGTACATGAGACCCCTACAGTGGTGGCTCAAGACCAAGGGGTTCTCCCTAAGGGGAAACCCACTTCGCATGCTAAAGGTCACGCGGCGCTGCCTAGGTGCCTTGGATATGTGGAGGAAGCATTGGTTCTTGTCCCAGGGCCCGGTGCTGGGAGCTCCTTGTTGCCACGTGATGCTAGCGACGGACGCGTCCCTCACCGGCTGGGGTGCGGTCATGAGTGGCTACCCTGCCCGTGGTCTGTGGAGTGGTCGCCATCTGACATGGCACATCAACTGCCTGGAGATGCTGGCCGTGCTTCGTGCACTTCGTTATTTTCTCCCAGACCTAAGAGGTCACCATGTGTTGGTGCGCACCGACAACACAGCGGTGGTCTCTTACATCAACCACCAAGGAGGTCTGTACTCACGCCGTTTTTACAACTAGCGTACCAGATCCTTGTGTGGGCACAGGACGAATTCCTCTCACTCAGAGCAGTTCACATTCCTGGGCATCTTAATATGGGAGCAGACATCCTGTTGAGGCAGGGGCCGAGGCCCGGGGAATGGCAGCTTCACACTGAGGTGATGAAGCAGAGTTGGAGATGTTGGCCAGACTCGGGTGGATCTGTTTGCGACTCGAGAGACATCGCACTGTCCCCTCTGGCTTCCTCTGACTCATCCAGCTCCACTGGGGCTGGACGCCATAGTACAGTCATGGCTGAGGCTTCATCTGTACATTTTTCCCCCAATTGCTCTGCTCTCGGGAGTTCTGGAGAGAGTGCGCCGGGACGGAGTCCGGCTGCTGTTAGTAGCCCCGGTCGGGACGGGGCGGGTATGGTTTCTGGGCCTGATTTCTCTTTTTGACGGCACTCCATGGGAGGTTCCCATCAGGAGAGATCTCCTCTCGCAGGCGGAGGGTGCGCCCCCCGCATGGAGCTTAGAGGCTGTAAGTGTTGTCTCTGAGGAGGCACAACTCTTAGCTTCCGGTCTCTCAACCGAGGTTGTAAGACTGTTCTCCAATCCAGAGTTCCCTCAATGAGGAAACTGTATGCCTTGAAGTGGAAGCTTTTCACTTCTTGGTGTGGAGACCGCCAGCTCGAACCAGTTAACTGCCCGGATGGTAGAGTGCTGGAGTTCCTGCAGGCTCTCCGCAGGGTTGACCCACTCCACCCTGAAGGTCTACGTGGCGGCCATGGTGGCCTACCGCGCCACTCTTGGTTTCACATGATTTATTTAAAATGTAAATAAATCATGTGAAAGAATGTCACTCTTTTCTTTGAAGAAAATATTACTTCGTATGAAGTAACTGAAATTGTTCAAACTGTAAAGATGAAAAGTGAGTATTTTCTGTATTGGTGTTTGATGCTAATGTTTCTCCTCTCAGTGTGTTCTGAGTGACAGTGTGTGTTCTCTCAGTGAGGGTTGTGTTTAGTGTTTGGCTGCACTGAGCCTGTTTTGAGCCATGTGTTAAGAGTTGTGTTGCTTGGAATGAGTTTTGCAGGTGATGTGAACTGTTTAGCTCAGGTGACTGTTGGTAGTGCAGACTGTAGTTAGAGTTTTGCACATGTAGCTCCAGTTGTGCTCACTGTCATTTAGCAATCGAAAAAAAAACTGAAATCTAAGATTAAAGTACGTATATCTATATAAAAAACAGCTTTTATATATATATGTATAATCGTGATACCAGTATGATGAAAGTCGATGCAAAATGGAAAGAAAGATGGGGTTAGTTCGGAGATAATTTTTGTCTGCAGATGTCACTTGGTTTGATTTTTTTATTTTTTTATTTTTGTCTGATATCTAATATAATGATTTTCAGACAGTTTTGTGAAAGTACTCCTGGGGCTACTGTGTAGGTGTTTTGTGTAAGAATATCTGACCTCACAACATTATGCTGTATGTAACATTCAGCAAATGTTCATTTTAAATTAAAATCTAAGTAATAAAAAATGTCTTAACATTTGGCAGTTTGATTCAAAATAAAAATGATATGCTGCAGCTGATATTACTTCTAGCTCATTTATCACACTAGAAATGGATGGTTTAGTTGAACATATGGCATATATATATATATATATATATATATATATATATATATATATACTGCAGAAATAGTGTGGTAGAGTGCTGGAGTTCCTGCAGGCTCTCCGCAGGGTTGACCCACTCCACCCTGAAGGTCTACGTGGCGGCCATGGTGGCCTACCGCGCCACTCTTGGTGGCCAGTCAGTGGGCAGAAACCCTCTGGTTACATGTTTCCTCCATGGTGCGCTGAGGCTGAGGCCTCCGGCCAGAAGAAGCTTATGCTAAGCGGTGATCAGGATGTTATCCTAAGCCTCGAGTCCTCTAACCTCCCTTCTCCTGGGGGTCAAGACTCACTCCTTCTAAGTTTGGCCATTGGACGGGTTGTCCCCGAATTCTGTCAGGCTCCTTCTCTTGCTTTAGCTTTGCTCTTCCACACTAGGCAGAGATTTGAAAGTCTGGCGGCGTGGGCATTCTCGTTCCCCATTCGTTCTCGAAGCAGCTCGAGTTCCTGAAGAGGAACGTCTAAGGTTACGTATGTAACCCTGGTTCCTCGAAGGAACGAGACGCTGCGTCGCAGTGCCACACTTCCGGCATATCTGGCCGGCGCTTGCTTCATCCTTTGAGGCTGATTACCGGCTTTGCCGCTCATGCTTTTATGCTTCCTGGTCTCTGACGTCACCCGCCTATGACGTCTCGCCCTTCCATTGGACTGATTATACAGTTATTCAGAGATGCCACGCTGGACGCGTTCCCCATTCGTTCTCGACGCATCGTCTCGTTCCTTCGAGGAACCAGGGTTACATACGTAACCTTAGACGTTTTTTTCTATTGCTAAACGACAGTGAGTACAACTGGAGTCACATGTGCAAAACTCTTAACTACAGTCTGCACAGCAGCAGTTCATGTGGACCAAACTCTAGTTCGTTTTTCATTGCTTGAACACAGTTTTCAAAACTCTACACACTTATCCCACGACTTTAACCACAACCTGCACAACACTGTGGATTTACAGCACTTTGTTCAAATGCTAACACACTGCTGTCAAAACTGTGAAGCACGCATACAAAATAGGTATAGATTTCAGCCTTGTGACTTTCAAACACTGCTGATTGCAATTCAAGATTAGCCCCTCAATTACTTGTTCGAATTACAGTATGTACTTTTAGTTTCTACCTTTTTTCTATCATTACAGTAATTCCGCAAATTACTACAGACTATTGAACCAAACGGCTAATTTTCATTTACCTTAAAGAATTGTTGTTCTAAAAATGTAAATAAATCATGTGAAAGAATGTCACTCTTTTCTTTGAAGAAAATATTACTTCGTATGAAGTAACTGAAATTGTTCAAACTGTAAAGATGAAAAGTGAGTATTTTCTGTATTGGTGTTTGATGCTAATGTTTCTCCTCTCAGTGTGTTCTGAGTGACAGTGTGTGTTCTCTCAGTGAGGGTTGTGTGTAGTGTTTGGCTGCACTGAGCCTGTTTTGAGCCATGTGTTAAGAGTTGTGTTGCTTGGAATGAGTTTTGCAGGTGATGTGAACTGTTTAGCTCAGGTGACTGTTGGTAGTGCAGACTGTAGTTAGAGTTTTGCACATGTAGCTCCAGTTGTGCTCACTGTCATTTAGCAATCGAAAAAAAAACTGTAATCTAAGATTAAAGTACGTATATCTATATAAAAAACAGCTTATATATTATATATATAATCGTGATACCAGTATGATGAAAGTCGATGCAAAATGGAAAAAAAGATGGGGTTAGTTCGGAGATAATTTTTGTCTGCAGATGTCACTTGGTTTGATTTTTTTATTTTTGTCTGATATCTAATATAATGATTTTCAGACAGTTTTGTGAAAGTACTCCTGGGGCTACTGTGTAGGTGTTTTGTGTAAGAATATCTGTAGAGGGAATTTGATTGAACCTCAGAAATGAGAGAATGACTAAAAAGAGCACTGTAGGCTATCTACTCACGGAAGCCAAACTCAGTGCAGGTCTGTAACTGGATGTAGGCATGGTTTTACCAAGTTCAAGCTTTTCATGAGAAACATCCAGACATGGGACATTCTCTCTGGCACGGTACATCTGAATACATGGCCAAAAAATAAATAAATAATAATAATAATTAATTACAAAATAAATATGTCAATTGTA
The DNA here is from genome assembly GCF_963082965.1 of Carassius carassius. Taxonomy (NCBI): domain Eukaryota; kingdom Metazoa; phylum Chordata; class Actinopteri; order Cypriniformes; family Cyprinidae; genus Carassius; species Carassius carassius. Next base: position 22,169,894 of record NC_081795.1, on the reverse strand, counting down.
TTTTATAGCAAGAGGTGACATTGTATGGAGATTTACAAGAATCAGGCAACTTTTTTAATAGTCTGTGATGCCCTCTGCTGGTTAGATATTATATTGTGCTTTTCATTTTAGTTTGGGAAGGGGTTACAGTGTGTGCAAAATTAAAACACTAACAGCATACTGCTAGGGAATACAGTGTATTCTGTCTACTATTTTTCAAAAACAAAATTGTTTCTTATGACCTCACAACATTATGCTGTATGTAACATTCAGCAAATGTTCATTTTAAATTAAAATCTAAGTAATGTCAATGTCAATGTCATCTTTATTTATATAGCGCTTTAAACAAAATACATTGCGTCAAAGCAACTGAACAACATTCATTAGGAAAACAGTGTCAATAATGCAAAAATGATAGTTAAAGGCAGTTCATCATTGGATTCAGTTATGTCATCTCTGTTCAGTTAAATAGTGTCTGTGCATTTATTTGCAATCAAGTCAACGATATCGCTGTAGATGAAGTGTCCCCAACTAAGCAAGCCAGAGGCGACGGCGGCAAGGAACCGAAACTCCATCGGTGACAGAATGGAGAAAAAAACCTTGGGAGAAACCAGGCTCAGTTGGGGGGCCAGTTCTCCTCTGACCAGACGAAACCAGTAGTTCAATTCCAGGCTGCAGCAAAGTCAGATTGTGCAGAAGAATCATCTGTTTCCTGTGGTCTTGTCCTAGTGCTCCTCTGAGACAAGGTCTTTACAGGGGATCTGTATCTGGGGCTCTAGTTGTCCTGGTCTCCGCTGTCTTTCAGGGATGTAGATGTCCTTTCTAGGTGCTGATCCAGCATCTGGTCTGGATACGTACTGGATCCGGGTGACTGCAGTGACCCTCTGATCTGGACACAGACTGGATCTGGTGGCCACGGTGACCTCGGAACAAGAGAGAAACAGACAAATATTAGCGTAGATGCCATTCTTCTAATGATGTAGCAAGTACATAGGTTGTTATGGGAAGTGTCTCCGGTTCCGGTTTACCTAATTAATGCAGCCTAAAAATCCTTTAACGGATTTGGATAATAAAAGCATATTAGTATGTTATGTGTATGCCAGGTTAAAGAGATGGGTCTTTAATCTAGATTTAAACTGCAAGAGTGTGTCTGCCTCCCGAACAATGTTAGGTAGGTTATTCCAGAGTTTGGGCGCCAAATAGGAAAAGGATCTGCCGCCTGCAGTTGATTTTGATATTCTAGGTATTATCAAATTGCCTGAGTTTTGAGAACGTAGCGGACGTAGAGGATTATAATGTAAAAGGAGCTCATTCAAATACTGAGGTGCTAAACCATTCAGGGCTTTATAAGTAATAAGCAATATTTTAAAATCTATGCGATGCTTGATAGGGAGCCAGTGCAGTGTTGACAGGACCGGGCTAATATGGTCATACTTCCTGGTTCTAGTAAGAACTCTTGCTGCTGCATTTTGGACTAGCTGTAGTTTGTTTACTAAGCGTGCAGAACAACCACCCAATAAAGCATTACAATAATCTAACCTTGAGGTCATAAATGCATGGATTAACATTTCTGCATTTGACATTGAGAGCATAGGCCATAATTTAGATATATTTTTTAGATGGAAAAATGCAGTTTTACAAATGCTAGAAACGTGGCTTTCTAAGGAAAGATTGCGATCAAGTAGCACACCTAGGTTCCTAACTGATGACGAAGAATTGACAGAGCAACCATCAAGTCTTAGACAGTGTTCTAGGTTATTACAAGCAGAGTTTTTAGGTCCTATAATTAACACCTCTGTTTTTTCAGAATTTAGCAGTAAGAAATTACTCGTCATCCAGTTTTTTATATCGACTATGCAATCCATTAGTTTTTCAAATTGGTGTGTTTCACCGGGCTGCGAAGAAATATAGAGCTGAGTATCATCAGCATAACAGTGAAAGCTAACACCATGTTTCCTGATGATATCTCCCAAGGGTAACATATGTGAAGTGAAGTGAAGTGACATTCAGCCAAGTATGGTGACCCATACTCAGAATTTGTGCTCTGCGTTTAACCCATCCAGAGTGCACACACACAGAGCAGTGAACACACACACACACTGTGAGCACACACCCGGAGCAGTGGGCAGCCATTTATGCTGCGGCGCCCAGGGAGCAGTTGGGGGTTCGATGCCTTGCTCAAGGGCACCTAAGTCGTGGTATTGAAGGTGGAGAGAGAACTGTACATGCACTCCCCCCACCCACAATTCCTGCCGGCCCGGGACTCGAACTCACAACCTTTCGATTGGGAGTCCGACTCTCTAACCATTAGGCCACGACTTCCCATTTTATAAAGCGTGAAGAGTAGCGGCCCTAGTACTGAGCCTTGAGGTACTCCATACTGCACTTGTGATCGATAGGATACATCTTCATTCACTGCTACGAACTGATGGCGGTCATATAAGTACGATTTAAACCATGCTAATGCACTTCCACTGATGCCAACAAAGTATTCAAGTCTATACAAAAGAATGTTGTGGTCAATTGTGTCAAACGCAGCACTAAGATCCAATAAAACTAATAGAGAGATACCCCCACAATCAGATGATAAGAGCAGATCATTTGTAACTCTAAGAAGAGCAGTCTCAGTACTATGATACGGTCTAAATCCTGACTGGAAATCATCACATATACCATTTTTCTCTAAGAAGGAATATAATTGTGTGGATACCACCTTTTCTAGTATCTTGGACAGAAAAGGGAGATTCGAGATTGGTCTATAATTAACTAGTTCTTTGGGGTCAAGTTGTGGTTTTTTGATGAGAGGCTTAATAACAGCCAGTTTGAAGGTTTTGGGGACATGTCCTAATGACAATGAGGAATTAATAATAGTCAGAAGAGGATCTATGACTTCTGGAAGCACCTCTTTCAGGAGCTTAGATGGTATAGGGTCTAACATACATGTTGTTGGTTTAGATGATTTAACAAGTTTATACAATTCTTCCTCTCCTATGGTAGAGAATGAGTAGAACTGTTCCTCAGGGGGTCTATAGTGCACTGTCTGATGTGATACTGTAGCTGACGGCTGAATGGTTGCAATTTTATCTCTAATAGTATCGATTTTAGAAGTAAAGTAGTTCATAAACTCATTACTGCTGTGGTGTTGGGAAATGTCAACACTTGTTGAGGCTTTATTTTTCGTTAATTTAGCCACTGTATTGAATACATACCTGGGGTTATGTTTGTTTTCTTCTAAAAGAGAAGAAAAGTATTCGGATCTAGCAGTTTTTAATGCTTTTCTGTAGGATATGTTACTTTCCCGCCAAGCAATACGAAATACCTCTAGTTTTGTTTTCCTCCAGCTGCGCTCCATTTTTCGGGCTGCTCTCTTTAGGGTGCGAGTATGCTCATTATACCATGGTGTCAAACTGTTTTCCTTAACCTTCCTTAAGCGTAAAGGAGCAACTTTATTTAAAGTGCTAGAAAAGAGAGAGTCCATAGTTTCTGTTACATCATCAAGTTGTTCTGAGGTTTTGGATATGCTAAGGAATTTGGATACATCAGGAAGATAACTTAAAAAGCAGTCTTTTGTGTTAGAAGTGATGGTTCTTCCATACTTGTAACAAGAAGTAGAATTTACAATTTTGGCTATATGAATTTTGCAAAGAACTAAATAATGATCTGAGATATCATCACTTGGCTGAATAATTTCAACACCATCAACATCAATTCCATGTGACAGTATTAAATCTAGAGTATGATTTCGACAATGAGTAGGTCCTAAAACGTGTTGTCTAACACCAATAGAGTTCAGAATGTCTATAAATGCTGATCCCAATGCATCGTTTTCATTATCAACATGGATATTAAAATCACCAACTATTAAAACTTTATCTGCAGCCAGAACTAACTCAGATGTAAAATCACCAAACTCTTTAATAAAGTCTGTATGGTGCCCTGGTGGCCTGTACACAGTAGCCAGTACAAACATAACAGGGGATTTATCATTAACATTTGTTTCTCTGGATAATGTTATATGAAGTACCATTACTTCAAACGAGTTATACTTGTAGCCTGCCCTCTGAGAAATCCTGAAAACGTTGTTATAAATTGAAGCAACACCTCCACCTTTGCCTTTTAGACGTGGCTCATGTTTATAACAGTAATCTTGGGGGGTGGACTCATTTAAAATAATGTAATCATCAGGTTTTAGCCAGGTTTCTGTCAAACAGAGGACATCTATATTATGATCAGTGATCATATTATTTACAAAAAGTGTTTTCGTAGAAAGGGATCTGATATTCAATAAGCCAAGCTTTATCATTTGTTTATCCATATTGCTTCTGTTTTTTATTTGTTGAACCTCAATTAAATTGTTAATCTTAGCCTGGTCTGGACGTTTTTTGTTTTTTCTAGTTCGGGGAACAGACACAGTCTCTATAGTGTGATATCTAGGTGAAAAAGTCTCTATGTGCTGAGAATTAACTGACCTCTGTGACGGGAGGCAGCTAGCAGACGGTCGGTTTAGCCAGTCTGTCTGCTTCCTGACCTGGCCTTGTAAAATTCCTGACCTAATAAAAAATGTCTTAACATTTGGCAGTTTGATTCAAAATAAAAATGTTATGCTGCAGCTGATATTACTTCTAGCTCATTCATCACACTAGAAATGGATGGTTTAGTTGAACATATGGCATATATATATATATATATATATATATATATATATATATATATATATATATATATATATATATATACTGCAGAAATAGTATAATGTATGCAGATGGGAGTTTTAATTACTTAAACATGTATGTCGTATGCTAGTATGCTATTCTGACCATGGCCACTGATGTGTTCAATGTCCACTTGAATAATTCTTTGCTCACTTATATATTTGTTACAGTAATTCTGGGCTCATGGTGAGTATGCCAGTGAAGAAAAAAAAAAAATCTTATATACTGATTGAAATAATACACACAATTAAGGGGACAGATAAGTCAATCAAGCTCTATTAACATTATTAAAATATTAATTTAAGATGCAAATTTAAATGTCAACTGTACTGTATTTTTCAAACAAAGCACCATAGCAGATATGTTTAAAAACTAAATTTACTTTATTAAAAAGTTACCAAAATTTGAAATACAACTTAATGATACAATTTAGGTTTTTTACATAAACGTTTTACAGTCTCACTTTTTTAGTTGAACTGAATAAAACTATAAAACCAAGCAGTTACACATTTTAGATCTTAATATGAGAATATTTAAAAAATTGTTACCGCCACTAGTTTGACCATATGGTCATACGCCTCCTCCTTCTGTTCGCTCTGTTAACTCTTATTGGTCATGATGTCACAAAGTTCTGTGACGCTGAATGCCCCCTCCTCATTGTATTGGACAGTTCCCAGGAAGATATCAGCCAAACTCTGCAACAGTTCCATCTTGTCCTCTGGTTTGAAAGGGGTCTCACAAGAGCCCACCTCTATCTCATTCACCATAGCAGAGCTGCCTCTGCTGCTGACACACACAGACAGACACCCAAATACACATAGACAAAGTGACCCTAAATGTACTCTTACCTTTTTAGAGCCTTCCACTGCCTCATTCATAAGACTATAACCCACCACCTGCAAACATTAATTGTAAAAAATGCCAAACCATACATATAATTCAATAACTACTGAGAAAGTTGTGCTCTAATTTCTAAAATATCTCCCACATGTGTTACAAGGGTTTACAAAATCCATACCCTATTATAAGAGCTGAAGTCCAGCTGAGCTTGAACAGAGGATGCCACTGCTCCATACATAAGATGATGAAACTAGAAGAGAAAGAAATTTGGAAGATATATTATTTGTAATTTCTGGAGGTTCACTGAATGGAAAAGAGCAACTTGGGAACTATACAGAAAAAAAAAATGATGACAGAATTTGGTAACACTTTACAAAAAGGCTTTGTTAGCTAACATAACTAACAATGAAAATATTTCTAAAGCATTTATTAGTCTGAATTCATGTTAATTACATCACTTTCTAATACTGTACATTGTTAAAATCAAAAGTTGTATTGGACCTAAGCTAACATGAACTAACAATGAACCATCTATTTTTATTGATCAATTTTAATAAAGATTAATCAATACTGTAATAAATGTAACACAACTACTGGGACCTCATTATGCAGTCTTACCCAGAATTTTTTATTCATTTATTTTTTAAGGTGCAGTGTAATAGATTTTGGGTCGATTTGATCTGCTAAAATGATTTATTTGAATTAAAGATGTAGAAAACAAATTAAACAGTTCCAGTACTTTTTTGAACTAACGAACTGGAACGAACCTTTGCTCATAACCAAGCTGAGAGATCTCCAGCATAGGAACCACCGAAGCTGATCCAGGTGTTCTTATGGGAGAGGCTGAACCGCTGGCTGATATAATGATGGAACACATTTCTGCATCATTCATTCTTAAAATGAAATGGGAATGTTTTACAGCCAGATTCCATTCCATTCCATTACACAACCTGATGTCTGATTACATAACCCTTTAAAATTTTACTAGGCCTCGAAAACTGTTTTTTCTATGTTCATCTTTGAACAAACCAATATGCTGATGTAGTGATCCAATAATGATACATTAATAAATCCAAAACATATCACCAAAAATCGTATAGTTACTCAAAAACCATTTCAGTATATATACAGTACAGACCAAAAGTTTGGAAGCATTACTATTTTTTATGTTTTTGAAAGAAGTTTCTTCTGCTCATCAAGCCTGCATTTATTTGATCAATATCGGTCAAATACAGAAAAAACAGTAATATTGTGAAATATTATTACAACTTAAAATAATAGTTTTCTATTTGAATATAGTTTAAAAAAATAATTTATTCCTGTGATGCAAAGCTGAATTTTCAGCATCATTCCTCCAGCCTTCAGTGTCACATGTAACATCCAGTCTATCACATGATCATTTAGAAATCATTCTAATATTCTGATTTATTATGAGTGTTGGAAACAGTTCTGCTGTCTAATATATTTGATGAATAAAAGGTTAAAAAGAACTGCATTTATAAAAAAAAAAAAAAAAAAAAACTAATAATATATATTCTAATAATATATTTTCTTTACTATCACTTTTTATCAATTTAACACATACTTGCTGAATAAAAGTATTGATTTTATTTAAAAAGAAGAAAGAAGAAAAACAATTACTGACCCCAAATTACTGACTAGTAGTGTATATTGTTATTACAAAATATTTATATTTTAAAAACATAGCTTCTTTTTTTTTTTTTTTACTTTTTATTCATCAAAGTATCCTAAAAAGTATCACATGTTCTGAAAAAATATTAAGCAGCAGAACTGTTTCCAACTTTGATAATGAATCATCATATTGTCATATTGTCCAACTGCTACATTGAAAAATGTCGTCCAAAGTCTTGTTCTGTCTCACTTAAATTACTGTCCAGTAGTTTGGAGTAGTGCAGCCCAAAAACATCTAAGAAAACTTCAAATTGCACAGAATAGAGAAGCCAGAGTAGTTCTGCACTGTTCTTTTCGCGCTAGTGTGCGTGAGATGCATTTAAATTATCTTGGTTAACAGTAGAGGCAAAAGTAAAATATAATCTTTTGTCATGGCTAATGAAGCATATAACTTTATAAAAGAAAAAATATTGTTTAGTGGATATGATCATGAGCATGTGACACGCTCAGTCAGCAACAAGATAATGATTACTCCTAGTCCAAGATGTAATTTTATGAAGAAAACTATTGTATACAGAGGGGCTGTAGAGTGGAACTCACTTCCATCCAGCGTCAGGGAACTCAAAAGTACATTTTCTTTTAAGAAAACAATAAAACAGAGATTACAGGTGTGAAAGTATTACTTATTTTTATTTTTGCACGTTTTGTTTTAAATTGTGTGAATTGCTTGTTGAAAAGATGTTGGAATGTTGGATGTTTTGGATAACTGCATAATGTGTGTCATGGTAGCTAATATATTGTATAGTTTTTATAGATTTTATTGATGTATTGATTAATTGAATTTTGTATTTTTCTATTGTGATCTCAGTGGACCCCAGGAAGACTAGCGACCACCATAGTGGGAGCTAATGGGGATCCAAATAAAACAATAAAACAATATTAGAATGATTTCTAAAGGATCATGTGATAATGATCCTAAAAATTCAGCTTTTCATCACAGAAATAAATGATGATTTAAAGTATAATAAATTTAAAAACAATTATTTTAAATTGTAATAATATATCACAATATTACATTTTTTTCTGTATTTTTGATCAAATAAATGCAGGCTTGATGAGCAGAAGAAACTTCTTTCAAAAACATTGAAATAGTAATGTTTCCAAACTTTTGGTCTGTACTGGTTATATATATATATATATATACACAGTGTTATATCATAGCACTTGCCCGATACAATGCAACACCCAGAAGAACACAACCTGCTGCCATCTTTGCATTATGAGCACTCAGAGTTATGAAAATATCATATAACAAATTATTTGTGATGTTCATCGTTTGTAAGCAATTGCTTTGAGAAAAAAAACAGCTGTTAAATTAATAAATGTCAATAAAAATGTTTGTAAAATCAAATTATTGAGGAAAGCAGTGAATGCCATGTGACTCATGATTGGAAGTCTTATGTTTTGTGCAGTAACTGGTAGCATGTGAAAGAGGATTTTCATAGAGCTTAAATTTTACTGAACCTGGAACATTCTTGCAATGTTACCTGTTATGTTTTCGGGTAAATAATAATTACAATAATAATGATAAATAACTCGCATTTGGTGCCACCCAGTGGACATTTCACATGGAACACAGCAGTGATACATAAGAGGAACAAGGATCAAGGAAACAAGAAAAATTGGTACTAACCGAACAATACACTGAATTTAGAGAGTGGACCCTCTCCTCCTACAGTATGTAGACAAAAACTGGTCCATCTGAACGCTGCCAATAAATGTCGTTCACAAAGAATTTCTGCAGATCACATATTAATGAATAAATGATGATAGCAAAATAAATGACAGGATAAATTCATTCATTTTAATATAAATAAAATAATATTTTATAATAAAAAATAAAATAATAAATGTTATTATTATTATTAAATAATTTATTTTATATTTATTTCACATAGTTGTTTAAAATATAATATTAGCATTATTTAAAATGACATAGAATGACGTAAAGTGAGTGTAAGGTTGTGTCTATAATTTGTATCTGCGGGAAATTTTTGTCATTTTCCTATCAAAGTCTGTGTGTCACATGCTGTTTTACTCTGGCCTGATGGATTTATGAACTTGGTCCTTCATGCTCCAAAGAACATTACCTAGAACAGTGGTTCCCAACCTTTTTCAACTCGTGGCCCATACAACCAAACACGTATGTTTGCGCGGCCCACTGCAAAAAAATTAACTGACCCCGCTATTGTTGGGTTAATAACATAGTACTCAGAAGCTAGATTGTTAACTGTCTTTATTGAATGAACTGGCAATGAACAGAAAATAACTCCAGCTTGCACCGCTCAGCAAAATGGGAAAACCAGATCCAGGCAGAGCTCGGCAGAGGGTAGACAGTCAGTAAAGCAAGCAGTCAGGAGGGAACACGTTGACAGCCATTTATGTTGACCCTGTTGACAGTCATTTATGCATGTTTGACTTTGTTGTCCTGTAGCATATGCAGCAAAAATATCTAAGATAAATTGGCGAGCTTGAATAGTGGAAGCATAGTTACAGTTTAATATTTATTAATATTTATAATTCAATTATATATATGAAATGATGTTATTATGTTATGACTTAGACATTTTTACATATATTAACAATATTATTATTTATTTTAATAGTAATTTGCCGGCCCACATGCAATACCATGGGTTGAAACCCACTGACCTAGAAAATATATCATATATCTATATGAAAAAAAAAAAATGTGTGAGTAAATTTAGATTTACCTACACTTCTTAATTTTATAGTTTATCACGCACACACACACACACACACTATATATATATATATATAGTGTGTGTGTGTGTGTGTCTGTCTGTCTGTCTGTCTGTCTGTCTGTCTGTCTATCTATCTATCTATCTATCTATCTATCTATCTATCTATCTCTCTCTCTCTCTCTCTATATATATATATATATATATATATATATATACATTCATTCTGTATTCTTCCTTGTAGTACTCACATTAAAATTAATGTGGTCAGATAAAAGCCAACATTGAGTTAGTATTTAATTACAGTTCTAGTTGATGCATGGTCATTCTCAGGAAACAGTTTAATATTTATCTCATTACTCAACCTTTAAGCGACAAATTATTTCAGCCCTATCTATCAAATTCAGGTACAGCTTCAGTGTACCTACACCTTAGTCACAAATTGAAAGAATATTAATAACTTAGTGAGATTTAAATCTCACATCATGTCAAGAAAAGGAACTGCGATTTCCTCCAGTAAAGCCTACTGTTTCAGATTTTGATTATGGATAAATTATGCATGCATAAAATGCATTAAGCACTTTAGAAAATAAAAGCATAATATCTAAATTCCTATACAAATCAAAATGTAGGTAGAATTTGGTCTTATTCCATATAACTATACCAAACATATATATAAGAAAAAAAAAACAATTTCATTTAGTTTTATTTTTTAATTTCTTTACACACCAAACAATCTATATCTTCTCAATTATGTAAATAAATCATGGGGGTGTAAATAAGGCACAAATGACACTTCTTTAATGGAGTATTAGCACTGAAAAAAAAAAGAAAAAAGACAAGACTTCCTGCAAAAGTATATATATCTCAAACATGTAACATGAGGTAACGCAGAAGGTAAGGAAGGTAATAAAGAATCAGTATTTCCAGAGCAAACTAGGTCAATAAGCAGAATCACTGTAACCCAACTCACCACAGACATCATTCTACCCGAGCATCACACAGATGTCAGCCTAAAAGAATCCTATGGTTTGGTTGTGGATGATGGTTTCCAGTGTATATGAGACTGAAGCAGTTTTTCATACCCAACTGAGGAGCCAATAATATATGATATGATGTCCACAGTTCTGTGAATGACTAAACAGTGTGTGCGGTATTACAATGAACACCTGAAACCTGGATGCGCAGAAGAAAATAAAAAACGATATCCAGGCAGTGATGAAGTTCATATTTCAGAACTAAACTAGTTTCTCTTTTGCAAATTGTCCATACTGACATGACTATGCCCAACAGAACACACTTATTTTACATTAGTTGTTTTATTGAGTTTATTGAGTAATATCACAACTCACAGTGTAAAACATCATATAATACAGCACACAAGTCATTGATAAATCATAAAACAAATCATAGACTCAAAAGCAAGTCAAACCATTTATCTTAAGGTTTTATTTTTAGTGCGCATTCAGCACTGAACATGTTTAGCAGGTTTTTTTGGTTAATTAACTGATATTTGTGAGTAAGCATTAAGGCACCCATACAAATACTGAATCAAACTTTTGTTCATCTTAACTATTCCCAGAAAGACCTTACACCAAACTGAAACTGATTGCTTTAAACTGAATGTAAATACAGAATTGAAGTGTCAATAGCAAGATTTGCCTTAGTTGTAAACATCATGTTAATTAACATGAGCCGACCAAATCTAACTCAGCAGGAGCAGGTTTTCAATGAAGAAGCCATTATTTGTAAGTAAGGGTGTGTAGACTCTCAGAGCTTAGAGAAAGTAATGTCTTTGAGACTTTTCTTCTCCATCGCTGCTTGAGCTGACTTCATTACATCTTGGGTTTGAAGCATGCTCATATTCCAGGTGTTCTGCAGAAACAAACAGGAACAGAAAACACAGGTAAGAACATATTTCAGTTTAATCACTTAATGACTAATGTGGTTTCTGTTTAACAAAACAGTCCTCAATTACAATTGTTGTTGGTTTATAATTTTTCATTTTCACTTAATAATGAAAAATAAATACAAATATAATGGCTTTCCTCATGGGAAGGGTTGTACTTGTACTACTACTTGAAATGCTGGATTCATAAAAGAAAAAGAAAAAACAAAGAAATAATATTAATAAGAAAAAAACAAAACAAAAAACAACAGGAGTATACTGTATACACTGCTATAGTTAACTTTCTGTTTAGTTCTTAGTTTTTTTTTTATTATTCTATTGATAGCCTTTGTTTAATGTATTTGTTCTATTCCTTCTGAATGTACGGAGATGGTTGATGCTTTGTATTAATTAGCAAAATGGCCAGCTTTGTTAAACTTTCAATTTCATTAAAATTTCTAACAGTAGATGGCTGTCATTCTTGTTTTATAAATATATTTTACAAAAGAAAACGCCTGAAACCTGTTGTTAGTTTTTAGGTCATTGTTTTGAGAGTGACAAACTGTACGTGTTGGGATGACAATATTTGTAGGTTTTATGGAAGAATGAGTTTATTTGAAACATTCTCTGTGATGTGCTGTGGTAGTTTTAGTGTATATATATTATGTGAATAAATCAAAATTACTGCTGTGGACTGTGCCATGCAGAAAATTGTTTATCAAACTGTGTGAAGTCTAAAAAGTAGAGAAAATGTAACCTAAGTATGAAATGGGTGCTGGCAACTGTTTAAAAAAAAGAAATAAAATACTAATAAAAAACAAAATTGTAGAGAATGTGGAAATATTATACAAAAGTTTAAGACACAGAGCGTAATATAGTTTACAACTCACTACCCTACACTAAGACAAAATACAGATTATTCCCTTATTTGCTTTTATTAAGGTTTTAATTATTTTTCCCTGTTTGTCTGTCACCTCTTAGCACAACACGTAATGTGCAACCTGCCTTTCATTGCTTTCGTGCTGATGTTATTTTAATCCCCATATCCAATCTGAATCCATTTTTCTTTATCATTTCTAATTATACTTGTCACTTTGTCAATTTATATACTTTATACTGAGACTGCTCTGAGTTCAGAACTCACTATGTAATTCAGGGCCTCTGGAACACTGTGGTCTCTGGAGTAAATGAGATTGACTTTAGTTCCCTGGACTGCTACAGGACTTTTACTGGCAATCTCTCCTGCCATCTCCAGAGCTCCGGCCATCATAGTATCTTTATCCGGGAAAACACGACTGTGTACAACAAAAGAGAACAAGCACACTCATGTTTACTAAAATGTATAATAAAATTTGAGACTAGTTCTATGTTGTCGATACAGCTGCTATATTCAAAATAAAGCATATCATATTATATCTTATTGCCTAGGTCTCTCACCTGACCAGTCCACAGCTTTTGGCTTCATCAGCATACATCTTCCTTGCAGTGAAAGCCAACTCATTCACTAGACTGCAAGACATTAGAAGAAAATGTTACTATTAATGGTATAAACCCAGTGCACTGCTACTGGATCTAGAACACGCTTTAAGCAAGTACCTTCGACTTCCAATCACTCTGGGGAGACGCTGCAATGTCCCGACATCAGCTGCCAAACCAATGTCAACCTCCTTAACAGAAAATGGTGATCAATTCAGGCATTCAAATTTGAATCAATAAAAATCTAAGTTATTGTAAAAATGGTATTAAACACATAAAAGGGGTTCCAGTTGGGACTACAAAGAATTTTACAGAATGGATGATTAAAAAGCGGTCAGTTAAAATCACAACAATCAAATAAAAATGCACACACCTTGACCTGAAACCAGGCATCCTGTGTACACAGTCGTATATCACATGCTGTGATTAGGTCCACGCCTGTGAAAGAAGAAACAAAGGAATGATAACATTTATCATGGCTTCCCCAGTTGAATATTAGGTTAAACATACACGTATTACTGTAACTATTGCTTAATTTTTGTATGATTTTAAATAAACCCCAACCCTTAGCATTAAACTAAAACAACTTTTTATGCTATGAAAATTTATTATACCTTGCATTGTGTGATTTAGATTTTCATCTGATGGATAAATTATGTGGGAACAAATCTATAAACTTACAATTAAGGAGACAGCGAAATATCATAGAGACTTGTTGGTGGGATCTTTTGACTTACCACCACCTAGACACCACTTAGAACAATCTTGCAACTGAACATAAGGTTAAACATACACATCTTGATTTTGGTTTTGTTGTTTGCTCACCAGGGAGTTTGTATGTTGTTGTTTTTTGGGAACAATTTGCGTTTTGAAAAGTGCTATTCAAATAAGCCAGATTAAACTTCCATCTGTACTATATACACAATACAAAGTATCAAATGTTGTGACAGCCTTTACACAGGAAAACTAACCTCCTCCTATACATGCTCCATGAATGGCCACAATCACTGGTTTTGGACACTGTACAATGAAGCACAAGAGACATGATGAAAAAATATGATTTCTACATGAGATAAAGCATAGTTGACTGTTAACATTTCTAAATCCAAATCTTGGAATGGACTGATTGTTAAAGCCAAACATAATGTTCAAATTAAAATCTTGTAATCCTCCAAACATCCTAATGGCATGCCTTTTACAGTTTCTCAAATGCATAATGAATAAATTTTCATCTTTGTATGACATTTTCCCTTATATTTCCCATATTACCTAGATCTCTCTTTTTTTATACAATTATCAATTATCTATATATTGCAATTATCTATATACAATTATCTATATATTGATATCCTTTCACAGTATGATGTTTAAAAAAGTAACCTTTTCAATAACAGAGAAGGTCTCTTGATATTTAGTTATGATGCGGCGCACATTCCATGAGATCCTGGCTGTGTCATCACCTTCGGGCTGTAGAAAATCACTGGCCATGCCCAGGAGGTCAATACCTTTACAAAGATTATTACATTAAATATTTATATATGGCATATAAAACATAATAGATTCACTGCTGCAGAATGAATGTCTCTTTCCAGCCACAGTTAAATATATTTATTAAGTGTTAGTGGTGCGTGCTAAGAGAAGTATTACTATAACTAATGCTCATTTTGAATGATTCCATTAAGCATTAAACTACTGCAACATTTGTGCTATGGATATGAATTATACCTTGCATACTGTGGTTCAGATTTCCAACTGATGAAAAATTCTAGGTATTAAAAAAAGCCATAACCTTACATTTAAGTAGACAGCTGTGGGCTATTTTGACTTTTGCCGGAAAACAACCACATAGACACCACCTAGAATATTCTAGCAATTGCACAGCAACACCTACATGTAGTACCGTGGCACTGAGTATTGCAAGGGCAAGGGCATTTTAATAAATCTAGGTCTAGAGCACCATAAAACAGTCTATTTGGTCAAAATGAAAAATGTTCTATTCAGTTTCCAGTGGCCAAAACAATGTTGAGATGAAACATCATGCAATTTTGAAAATGTATTTTCATATTATGAGAAACAGTTTTACCAAATCAACAAATCACACACAAAACTGCAATAAAACAAAAGGCCTAGACTAGACTTTGGCAAGAGACGCCGGATAGCTTTACCTGAAGTGAAGAGCTTTCCAGCACCTGAGAAGACCACGACACGACACTCTGAGTCCTCAGTTATCTGATTGAAGCAATCAACCATTTCACTACAGATGAAACCAAAGTACAGTAATTAACACCACACACAGTAATACAGCATAAGCCTGTCATGACAGGACTGAAAATATTTTAGATAACTAAGATCATTGCAGTTTAAATTCTAATCTCATACTGCCAAATAAGAACATTTGAACAGAAATGACATAAAATGGGTACTCCTTCCAATAAAAATTATGAGATACTATGTAAGCATTTTAAAACTAAAAATATTAATATTCATGTCAAACTACTCCTGTGAAACGAAGCATTACAGGAAATCTTGACAAAAATGAAGTGAAATAAATGAATTATTCATAGCATGTGATATGGACATGGAAGTCATACAGCCAGAATGCCTTGTTCATTGCATTGCGTTTCTCCGGGCGGCAGATCTCAACATGAGTGATGGTCTCAGCTGGCCGGCTGACTGACAGGGTTGTGAAGGGGGGTGTCGGTGCTCCTGATGAAGACATTCCTCTAACAGCGTTCATGAACGGCATCAACAAAGCCTGTTCTAATCACAAAACAAAGACCAAATGTAGGGCTGTCAGTGATGGATCTGGATTTATAAAGTTCCTATGAGGTTCAAACAGGTGTACTTTAAATTCACATATTGCCGTTCAAATAAGGCCATTTTAATCAAATCAGGGTGAGGAATTTGCCCATAATACACTACAGGTCAAACATTTAATTTTTTTTTTAATTAAACGTATAATATGTTACATAATCCTTCAGAAATCATTCTAATATGCTGATTTAGTGCTCACTTATTTTCTTATTATTATTATTATAAATGTTGAAAACCGCCTTTGCCACTATTTACATATTTATTTATTTATTTTTGTGGAAACCATTCAAAAGTTTGAAGCAAGAAGATAAATACAAAGAAATGAATACTTTTACTCATTAACCAAACCCATTCAAATTCAGTATATATATGCAGTATTCAGTATATATATATATATATATATATATATATATATATATATATATATATATATATATACACACACAAATGAGCACTAAATCAACATATAAGAATGATTTCTGAAGGATCATGTGAAACTGAAGACTGGATAAATAAGAATGAAATCAAATTGTTTAAATATTGATTGTAAATAATAGTATTACCAAACGTAGAATGTTATCATTGTATTGCACATAGATTATCTGCAACATTTATGCATTATTATATTATTTGTTTATACACAGATTCCAGCTGGCAATTGCGACTGCATGCTATATCGATTTAGATATTTGATTTATCCATTATAAGTATTGTATTCTATACTCAAAAAGAGAATTAACATATTATTGAGTATACGTGACCTTTCACCCAGTTAACTGAATTCAGCATTTGTGTAATGACACATTCACCTATATTCAGCCGCAGTTACAGACAAATAAAATCATTACAACGTCAATGTAACTGTCCAATGATTTACAAAAATGAATACAATTTATAGTGTTGCTTCTAACAGTTTTGATTCTTCCATCCAGGGTCCAATACTTAATCGCAATAACATTTATACAAACAGTGAATATTGTTAATGTGACTATTCGAACAAATGTAACGTTAGTTAGATGATCAGACTACAACTTACTTCTGAAGGCAGAACGCAATACAAATGCCATTGTTGCCCTTTGACCAATATATTCACAATCACAGAGGTGGAGACCTGTTTATGAAAAATATCACAATACTAATAAAAATGTGGTTTACCTTTATCTGTTTAAATGTTTGAAAATAATTGAGGTAATCGTGGCAACAAAACAAAAACACGGATCATAACTCAACCTGTCTTTAAGTAAGGTTGGTTTGTTTTGTTCTGCAACTTTTATTTTTTTAAGACCTCATCATGGTTTTCTCTGTCGTACGGTGGCTCTTAAAGGACAAAACACAAATATATTATTAACAGAGGAGATGCCAGCCTTGGCGGTGTTTTTTTTTTTTTTTTTACTGTTTTAATCATCAGCATGTGGGCTAATATTAAGCATGTTTGTAATTAAAAAAAATCGTTTTGGATTAAACTAATTTTAGAGTTTACACCATAGAGGTTTACAACGAAAAAATGCTAGGGGTCAATGCGATGGGTAGGATTCGGTTTAGGGAATTTCTCATTCATTTTTGTGTTATCCGTAAACAGCGATTGACTGTCGCACAATTCCAGGTATAGCCTAATGTCCACAATTCTGACAGAAATTCAAAGAGGTCAAGGCTTACAATGTGATTGGTCATCAAGGCACACGTGATCCAAGTTGGCGTTACGCTTTCTTCAAAGGCAGAACTGCGGACTTCGGTATCTCCAAAATATAAGACCATCTCTGGTTGAACCTCGCTCTTTCAGTCTTAAGACCGTCACATTTGCGGATGTCACTGAAATGAATGTGCAGTGCCTGTTGCCGATATTGTTTTCTCTTAAAGCGATATTTTGTACACTACAAATATAGCCCATTCCAAATTGTATATGTAATGCAAACATGATGAAGATTAGCACCAAAACAGCAGGACTGCCAAATTTGGTTGCCTGGCTGGAGTGAGATTTCGTCCTCTGAACATGTTACTGTCATCTATTTTTCTTATAGAGCCTAAACCTAAAGGACTTTTTATTAAGATTTTTTTGAAGTTATTTAAAATATAATGTAATACATTTTCTAATACAATAAAATGTGTTAGAATATATATATATATATATATATATATATATATATATACACACACACACGCGGTCAGAATTGTTGGTATGGTAAATGATCAAAAAAGGCTGTGAAAATAAATCTGCATTGTTAATCCTCTTGATCGTTTATATATATATATATATATATAGATAGATAGATAGATAGATAGATAGATAGATAGATAGATATCTGGTGTTAATCTGGTACCTTGTGCTTATTTCCTTAATTTTATGATTACACCTATTTAACTGGCAGCATTTGTCCAATTTTAACTGAAATTGCAAGATGGTGGGGCATTCTAACTTGATTGAAATCCTGCCACAGCAGGTTGTCCAAATGAAGGCCAAAGGTATGACACTTTTAACCACTGATTTCTTGAATATTGCATCTTTACAATGACACTAAATCATTCAATTCCCCAAAATTCTAGTCATCCATGTAAGACAAATACACAAGAAAACAGGATAATGCAGAATCATTTTAAACACTGCAGCTGGAATTGCTCACCAGTTCAGTGCTGAACAGGGTAACGATCTGTCTAACGTTTAAGAGAAGTCAGACTGAAAGCACACTCCTCTCTTCAGCAGAAACAATTAAAAGGCTAGGCTCACCTTTGCTGAGGAGCTTGCTGCGGGCCGATGGGAAACATTATGTTTGCCGTAAAACGGGGAAAGATGGGCAAACGGGAAAAGCATGGGCCTCTACACTTCCTACTAATTTCTGACAGCTGTATTCCTTAAAATGTTTAGCGTTGAACATTTAAAAACAAAAATCAAGGATTTAAAGATTGTTCTCTAATTTTGATCTCCACTGTATATAACCGATGTATGTAACCCAAAGTAATTATTTACCTGATACAATGTTGGTTAGCTTTAATATAGTATAAACAAGACATTACTTAGCAAACATGGCATTTATATCACACTGACAAATTTGTACTGTATAAATGGTTATTTTCACGAATGAAATAGCAGCGATTAGATCTTATGAAGGGGGTAAATACAGATTCTTGCAAACTGTATAATGTTGTTTTCGACCAACATTTACTGGTTTTGCCCCATCTACAGTAGATGTGTAATTTTGAGTTGGACTATGAGACCGATTCCATTAATGGTAACTTGATAACAACGTCAAGAATGAGTAATTTACTCAAGGCATTCAACAAAATCATTTTTAACATGAAAAATAATCTATCCTATAACATGTGCAGAGAAAACAATGTTCTGGTGCTTTTAAATCTTTGTGTGTTTGAGCATTTAGCCATGCCAGCTACTTGCTCAATCAGTAGTGAGTATTTGAAGTAGGAGTGTCTGTTTTTCTGAGCAAAGACAGAACTACTCCGATGTCTACATTGTGAAAAATGTGAAAGAAACTGTGTTACTATTTCAATAAAGAAACTGAGACCTTCTATACAAAAGATTTCTTTATTATGTACAGAATGACTACATATTTCAAAACTTTCCATCAACAATTGAATTACGTGACAGGTACTTCCAGTGTTTAAACACCAATGTATTTAAAAAAAGCTTGGTGCTTCGGTCTGTTCATAGGTTTGCACCGCCAACTCGATGAATCCAGCTCTGTTTGACTCATACTGGGCATATATCTAAAAATAAGATGAAAATAAAGACAGGAAAAACATCAGACGTGAACATATGTATACAATTTATAACCATAAGCCTATCTTTAAAACAACAACAACAAAAATTACTACAAGCATTTTGCTTTTGGATTTGTATCATTATTTATATATTATTCTTGGTCTATATTTGACATGACTTTTGAACAAACTCTTATATGCCAAGACTATGCCAGCCCAAAAGAAGTGAAATAAAAAGTGCCCATCCATAAATAAATAAACTATAGTGTCTCACATGGCTCCATGGGGGGAACAAAGGCCTCCTGTAGTGAATCGATGCATTTAAAAAAAAAAAAAAACATATTTGGAATGCAATAATCAATTTAATTTAGCTTGCGCTCACTGTTCGAATATGGTTATTTTTCTTACAAAAGTGTATCTATTTGCTACAGGAGGACTTTGTTCATCCCCCAGAGCCATGTAATACACTTTTTTTATTATTATGGATGGGGGCTTTTTATTGCACTTCTTTTGGACTGAAGCACTGAAACATCCGTTGAGTCCCATGAAACAGCTAGAAAGATCAAAGACAAATTTTAATATAACTACAACTGGATTCATCTGAAAGAAGAAAGTCATATACACCTAGGATGACTTGAGGGTGAGTAATTTATGGCCAAATTTTCATTTTTGAGTGAACTAAACTTTTAAATGTTCACCTGGTTTAGTTTAGCTGGCTCTAATTTGTTCCAACAGTACCAGTGGTTTTTGAACTGCCATTTATACCTTGGATGTATGAAGTTTGTGTACTAACCAGTGTTGTTTTAAGTATCATTAATATACTGGTTATAAATGTATTACTATTTAGATTTTTTTAAATACTTAATTTTAATTTAATGTAATCATTATTAACATTTATGTTTTTGTATATTTTTATGACATTTTAATTTGTAGTTAATTTCTTTGGGATTAGTACTTTAATGAAAATTTGAAATTTTGCATTGGCAACTTTTATTTTCATTTTATTTTATTTCAAGTAATTAATTGTTTTATGTTTTTAGTTTCAATTAACGATAATAACCCTGGTAGTAACTGCTGTTGGTTCACACGGAATCTTTACATTTACAATATCTTTACATTGCTCTTTTTTTCTGGGTAATGTGATGTCAACATGGTGGCAAATCCACTCCATGTAGTACAAAACAGCTTTTAGAACAGCTGTCTTCATCTCATTTTAGTCCAAATCATTTAAATTATATTTCTCAAATTTATTTATTTGTGTAAATATTAAGAAAAAAAAAATCACTGAATGCACCTCTGAAGTTCAGCCGGCTACATGCACTGGCTTGACTTGCTGATACAGGGGTTAAATGGTCAGTGTGACATAAGACGGGGTTGAGTGGAGTGTGCACTAAGCAGAAACCATGATTAAACAGTGGCCTCTCATCAAAGCTACCATGCTTTCCTATTTCATTTCAAAGAATTTAATATACACACTCTCTTACACACACATTTAAACCTGTCACTCCACCTTCTATACCAAATTACTGGTGGCATCTCAAAATTAGTTAAGAATGTGTTTGCCCTTCTTTACTTCATTCACTCTGAATGACGTCTTGCATGGGTTAAAGGTCTAAACACAGGCTAATGGGAAGTGATGTACCCTGGGCCTGACGCCTCATTCCCTGTTTCCAGAGTTGTCAAAAGCACATATCATTATTGTAAGAGTGCTTTTTCAACAGAGACTGATCAGCTCCAGAGTTTTGCTGACTGGCTATGCTGATCTCTTCTGCAGGTATGTGAACTGAATGACATGGCTAAACAGTGCTACTTGAGTAAATATTTGAAGTATATTGGTGGATAAACTTGCATTCTGTTTAACAATGCACTGTTAGATTCTGAGTTGATTGATTTTAAGGCCCAATTCTTACTATTATCCAGCATGCACATTATTTATAATGTTGGCTGTTTAGTACTTACAAAGTATAAATGAATGCCTTTTTTTATTTTGCGTGACTAAATTTTATATCCCTTAAACCTACCCCATACCTAAACTTAACAACTGCCTTGCTAACTATTAATCACCAGCAAATGTGGAGTTTACGGAGGCAAAAGTCATAGTTAATAGTTAGATAACAGTGACAACTGGACTTTACATAAATACATTTGGAGATTCAATATATTTATGATTATATGTGTAAATCATAAATAACAGGAATCTGAGCAATCAGTTACAATTTTTTAATTTAACTGTTTTGACAGCCCTAACTTACACATATTCTTTGAAAAAATGGCTCACAGTCTAAAGGTTTTTGTAAAAACAAATATATATATACACACACATACACACACACGAGGTCATGGGAGCTCACAGTAACTAAATTAAATATTTTGGTAAATGGTAATAGACAACCAAAATTGCACACCATTATATGTAGTTGTTTGAACTGTAGTTCAAATTTGTTGCCACAGTAACAGATGTGGAATTTAAATGCACAAAAAAACCTCTGAAGACTATGTTGTACTATGTATTCACCTTGAGGAGGTTCAGGTCAGTGGCCTGTTGTCTTTGAGCATGCTGTGCAGACTCACTCTGAGGATGAACCAAGTTAAACAGACGCACCAGCCTCACTGCATCCTGCATTCTGTAACCATGACAACACATGATCATCATGCAAAGCAACCAGACTTCTCACAACACAATACATAATTTAAACTTCAAAGAGTTTTAAAGATTGAAGCTCCCTCAAAGCTTTACTGATGTTCACTAATCTTTGTGGTTTCTTAATTTTTCTTTCATATGATACATGCAAGGATACCAGAAAGTTATATGATGTAAGTATTTATGAAGCACATTTTACAAAGGCAAACTCTACTGTATTATAACAGCAATGCAATTGTATTCACTTGATGACACACTTCGAAAAGACAACAAATTATACACCAACAATAAACATTGCTATGGCATAAACCGTCAATAATACAGAATTAATTTCTACTTTTAAACCCTCCGGTACACTTGTCCAATAGACTTTCAGTGCAGATGCATTACTCAAAGTGTTTCCGTCCTTTCAAAAAAAAAAACATTTTCTTTTCTTTTTTTTGTGAAAAAACCTGACTGCATCTGCTTATGCACTGAACCCAGAAAATTCATTTTTTTCTTACACATACTCACAGGTCTCTCTGCAACATGTCCACAAGAAGGCCATCAATTCGTCTGCCATTAACCAGATGCCAGGCCAAACCACCGAAGAACCGTGTAGATCTGAGCAGATCGTATTTCCCATGCTTTTCAATGTCCTCATAGGTCAGCATGAGCACCTGAAAGACCAAATAACTATTATTAATTAGTTCTACAACAACTATTTCCTCTGAAGTATACAGAAAATAAGTGACAAGCAGAGCACTCCCTGAAAAATGTTTTCATGCACTGGTACAGCTTATCATCCAATCCTGACTTCTATACATCTGTCTGTCAGCAACTCACGTTCTTAAATTCTGCAGAGTCTGGCTCAAATTGGACAATGCATTGGTTTAGCACATCTTCGTGTCTATCCTGTTCAAAGACCACCTGTAGAAAGGAGGACACACTTGCCAGAAATGAATATATGTGCAAATTGATAAGACCTAATCTGCTTTTGCACATTCCATACCCTAAGGTTTTCTTCCTTAAAGATGGGTGGTGGTGTGATCTTGCGACCCTCTTTGGGGAAATAAACTTGTATTATCCTATCTCTTTCATTCCACGTTGCTTTTCTTAGGGTTCCATTGGGCTCTCGCACAACTATAAATCTTTCCTGTGGAATAATGGTGAGAGAGACAAAATTCCAACAGTATGAAAGAGAAGATAAGTAAAATAGGTAAGAAATAACAGTACCTCTGTATACACACAAAAAGTTCTGTCTGAAATTGCATTAAAATATCAGAAAATTACCACGAAACTACAGTAAATAATGCCTTATTCCAGTTTTTACCCTAGAACAACAAAAACGTTCAATACATGTAAAATGAAAGTATACACACATCACAATGCCTTTTTCTTACTCGATGCGGGACGTTGAAGTTGATGTCGGTGAAGACGTATTTAGCGGTATCCATGCCTTCTAGCATCTGATCTTCAGAGAGCACATCATTTATAGGCTTCCTCTCAGGCAGGACTGGTGGCATTTTCAGCAGATGTTTTGCCTGTTCCTCTGCCTTACGCACTGCCTGCTCAGCAGCAGAACACATAAACCCAATTGAGACCACAGTTTTTCTAGCAGAATAACTGTACAATCACACAATAAATCTCATGTTATTACCAAACGCCATTCTGAATCTCTTTCCATTTCATCATTTATCTCAGCCCCTCATTAACCTCATCCTAACATTACCATCTTCTCACAAATTCCACCCCATCATGAAAAGTCTCACCTCCTCTAATTCTTTGTCTGTCATAAGCTTGTATTTTGGTGGTGTTAGCTGCTGTCTTATGGGTTGAAACACTTTCTTCAGGTCCAGACCTGTGATTTTGGTCAGAATCTCTTGAACCTCTGTATCTGTGAACTGAGCTTAAGGTACATCAACGAAGATTGTAAGAAGAGGGGACCAAAAAAAAAAAAAACGTTAAATAAACACTGATCGACTGAAATTATGCTCATACTCAAACGTATGTTACTGTGGCTGTATGGAACAGTTACTGTATGTTTTAGCATGATAATAAAATTATACTTTGAAATATACCATACTATTTATATACTTAATTATCATATTCACACAGCACAGTATTTTCATAGCACTCAAAGGAATTTAAAAGAATACTATGAAATCAAAATATTTAATTGACAGATAAGAATAACAGCAGTATACAAATCTAAATTACTTGGGCACTTTTGTTAGCTATGACAAGGGCATCGAACTATCCTTTTTCGTCAAGCATGGGCTATTTTATGTTTGGTGTTTATGTTTGTTTAGTAGCCACATGAGATTAGACATGAGTAGATATGAGATAAAAACTACAAAACATTAAACGTGATATACAAGGTCAACTCTACACTATTGTGAAGCATATAACCAACGTCACATTTAACAGTACACATTTACTATACTTACTGCTGCGTGATGCAGATACACAGAACATTCGCGTAGTAGTCTGCAAACGCGTTTGCACATGATCTACACATTTAACACAAAAGTAAGACCTTACTAAGCACCTTGTGAAACTGAACGCAGCCATGCTGTGAATGATATCACTGCGACTGTGTATTGAACTTCCACCTTTCAAAGAACCACTAGGAATGCTGGGAGATGTAGTAAACTACATCCGGGAGAGTTCTAAGCGTTTTCGCAATCAGCCTACCAGCATTTTCATTCATTCAAACAAACAAATAAATAAATATTCTTCAATTTACCAACTGAAAACATGTACACAAAAATACCACAACTACCAGTGCATAAAGTAACGCGGGGTTAGTTGTAACCATACAGTCTATGCTTGTAACACACAGTGGTTTGAATATTTCCACACATGCTAGCATAATAACATTTACAGAATTTATTAGTTACCATATCAACTTTATATAGAAAAAATGTGTATTACCGTGGTAAAATTAAAATTCTGGCATACAGGGTTAGTTCACCCAAAAATGAAAATTATGTCATTAACTCACCCCCATGTCGTTCCAAACCCGTGAGACCTCCGTTTATCTTCGGAACACAGTTTAAGATATTTTAGATTTAGTCTGAGAGCTTTCAGTCCCTCCATTGAAACTGTGTGTACGGTATACTGTCCATGTCCAGAAAGGTAATAAAAACATCTTCATATATATATATATATATATATATATATATATATATATATATATATATATATATATATATATATATATATATATATATATATATATATATATAGTACAGACCAAAAGTTTGGACACACCTTCTCATTGAAAAGTTTTCTTTATTTTCATCACTATGAAAATTGTAGATTCACACTGAAGGCATCAAAACTATGAATTAACTGATGTGGAATTTTATATGGAATTATATACATAAAAAAAAGTGTGAAACAACTGAAAATATGTCATATTCTAGGTTCTTCAAAGTAGCCACCTTTTGCTTTGATTACTGCTTTTGCACACTCTTGACATTCTCTTGATGAGCTTCAAGTATGAAGTTATTTTTGATTCAAAATGACTGAACACCTGTGACAGTGCGATTTGTAGTTTTAGAGAAAAGCCACACATGTGTATCAGTAAATTTGAAGTCACAGAGAGAAATGTTTTAAGAGTTGCAAACCTGTAGACTTTTTTTCTCTCCCACAAACACAACAAAACAGTTACACCTTCTCAAATTCTTCATTGCAGGTGCACAAATCCTATTCTACAAATCACACATTTAGAAACTCGTATGCTCACATTTTTGATACAATTGCTGCAGTGAATATGGTGCAAAACGCATTTACACACCCGCATCAAGAAATGTGAAGTCGTGGAGAAATGTTGAACATCCGCAAATCAGTACGTGAATTCATCAAATGAGAGTTGCACACATGTAGAATATTTTCTCAGAAATGTCTTGTATATTTTTCTAACAAAAACACAAGGTACATAACTACAGCTTCTTGAATCTGCTGCGATGAATCTCAAACACTGTTTTTCGCTTTCAAGTGACAAGTTTCGTGCTCTCCCTTTTGCACCGAGATATTTTGTTCAAAATTGCATTCAATTTTTTGCACAACCCTACTAGGTGGGACCATTAACCCTTTAGATAGGCCTGTGCAAAAAAAGCTTAGTTTCTGACTTGTATATGAAGCTATATGGAGTATAACAGCATATTGTGTGTGTATGTGTGTGTGTGAGAGAGAGTGTGTGTGAGAGAGACCTTTGCGCACTTACCTTGATGTATTTGAGAAAATCAAAATGTACACCTCAGCTCTCAGAACTACATGGAGTAAACAAAAGTGTATTTATGCACCTGCTGCCTTTTGATGGTGGTGATAAGTATAGACTAAACAAAAGCAAAGTACGTGGATTTAAACACTTGCATGCCATCCTGCTGGTCATTTGATGGTGAAAAGAGCAGCAAGCAACACGAGAAAGGGCTTGAGTTGTACTGAAGTTTTAGAAATGATTATGCAGCTTGGCCCCTCCAGCGAGCTGCAGCTTATTTGAAGTTGGTATTGCATTTTGGTTCATAATACATTATGTTCATAAATTTGATGCAAAGCAGATTTTTTTCACAGGATTTTGAGGTTTTAAACTGGCTTTACCATCAAGAAAAGACGAGCATTTCACACATAGACCATCCGTACTTTTCACCATCAAAAGGCAGCAGGTGCATAAACACACTTATTTTTATATTGTTTACTCCATGTAGTTCTGAAAGCATGAGGTGCATATTTGGATTTTTTCAGATACATCAAGGCAAGTGCACAAAGGTCTCTCTCACACCCTCTCTTTCTCTCTCTTTCTCTCTCTCTCTCTCACACACACAAACACTATAATTTGTTGTTATACTCCATATAACTCCATATACAATCCAGAAACTAAGCCTTTTTTTTGCACAGGCCTATCTAAAGGGTTAATGGTCCCACCTAGTGATCAACTGTAAAAATAACAAATTTTACCTCTTCCCAAAAGGGAAAACCACAAACCATCAAGAATGTATGATTATATGGTGTCATTGCTTTGCAATCAAAAAATGTCCTTATAATGGAAGTCAATGGGGCAAAAACAGCCACCAACAACAAATGAGGGAGAAAACATTTAAATCTAATGCTGCACAAAAACTAACAATGCATCAAAGCCAATCTTGTTACTAATCTTTGACATGCCTAGTGCTGTGTTCACACCAAACACGAATAGAGCGTCAAATTCGCGTCTACCGCGTCTAGTTTGCCGCTTGTACATTTTGAGATCATTCGCGCGTGAAATTCGCTTTATTCGCGCGTGAAATTAACTTCACAACACTCAGAGCTCAGAGCTCATGTATCCGCCGAGAGCAGCCTCACCTCGGCTAGACCTTCTGACATTTGCCGCTGGCTCTGATGTCTCTTAAGTGGTTCAAGATAAAATATAATTTGTTTGGGGTAAAACGAAACGTTTCTTATATTTGGCCTTTATTCAATTAATCTATTAATATGTTTTATATATATAGGTCCTTTTTATTCCTGTCTCTATAGAAAAATGAACTTTTGTCATATAGCTCGGGTTGACTGCTCACTGACAACATCAGTCGTTCCTCCATGTTAAATGAGTGACTCCTAGCAGGCTCCTGATTGGTTAACGCGGCACGAATTGACGCCAAAGTTAAAATTTTTCAACTCGGGCGGCAGACGCAAATTTGCGTCAAACGATTAAATGCACAAAAGCACCATTCGCGCTTAACGCGCGTATCGCACGAAATGCTCAATTCGACCTCCAGACGCACGTAAACGTGCCTTTGCATTGACTTAACATTGAAATCATTCGCGCCAGACGCTCTATTCGCGTTTGGTGTGAACACAGAATAAGACTGTGATAAAAGGAAAAAAAATATCCAGTCCATAATCGCTTTTTAAATTGAAAATATGTAATTTTGTCTGTTTTTTCCCCCAAATCAGTGACACCATTTATGAACTTGGTAATTAAAGAGTTAAAATCTTGGATTTTTTTTTTTACATTTGGTAGTTTTGATCAGGACTGAGGCTGATTAATAGATTTAAGCAAAAAATTAAAAAAAAAATATTTATCTGATACATTTTTACAGCAGTTTAATTTAATGGATGTTTTCATCCACGAACATAACGAAAGGGTAGTGAATTTGCCCAGAGTGTACCATTGAGTTTTTTAAAAATTTCAAAATAAGATTTGTCATCAAAAAAAAAATTCCATTAGCTCAAACACAGAGAAAGTTGTGGCCAAAATAAGACTCAACTTTACCCCCTAGTGGACGAAAACGTCCCCAACGTTTTGAACGATAGTCCAGTTGGATTTGAAATGGTGCTGCACAGACCAATAGGTGTATGACATCAAAGCACAAGGAGTCATCTGCTCGCTAAGCTCTTGCGGTACTTTGATGTCACACACCGATCGGTCTGATGGTGATGAGCCGCTTCAACTCGATCAAGCCTAATGATTCAATGAACCATAAAGAACCCTTTACTTCACTCCTGAATGAATCAGCCATTTGAACTAATCAAATAAATGAATAAATTACTCGATGACTTAATAAGTACGACATTTACCACCACCTACTGGCAGTTTTAGTTTATTATTTAGCGTATCATTTCATTAAATAAATAATTTTATATTTTCTTTGTAATAATAATACAATTAAGAAAATCAATTTTCACCCAACCAAAAATCACTATTCTGTCATCACTTATTCACATGGTCCAAAAGAGTATATGAA
Organism: Carassius carassius; assembly: GCF_963082965.1. Lineage (NCBI taxonomy): Eukaryota > Metazoa > Chordata > Actinopteri > Cypriniformes > Cyprinidae > Carassius > Carassius carassius. The sequence goes on along the minus strand of NC_081795.1, from coordinate 22,140,729 downwards.
ATATATTTTATCAAACAAAATATTTCTTGCTGAACCTACTTTTTATAATCTATTTGATGCTTTGCGCAAAAATGACTTTAAATTATCTTTTCAGAGTAATTTCTCCAAATTTGTTGTGCGATTATTTAGATTAATTAATCACCACATCATGTAATTAATTAGATTAAAAATATTATTCACTTACAGCCCTAATATATATATATATATATATATATATATATATATATATATATATATATACATACAGGTACTGGTCGTATAATTAGAATATCATCAAAAAGTTTATTTATTTCACTAATTCCATTCAAAAAGGGAAACTTGTATATTCTATTCGTTCATTACACTCAGAATGATATATTTCAAATGTTTATTTATTTTAATTTTGATAATTATAACTGACAACTAAGGAAAATCTCAAATTCAGTATCTCAGAAAATTAGAATATTACTTCTAAATACAAAGAAAATTATGATCATGAAAAGTATGACCATGTACAGCACTCAATACTTAGTTGGAGCTCCTTTTGCCTGAATTACTACAGCAATGCGGCGTGGCATGGAGTCGATCAGTCTGTGGCACTGCTCAGGTGTTATGAGTGCCCAGGTTGCTCTGATGTTGGCCTTCAGCTCTTCTGCATTGTTGGGTCTGGCATATCGCATCTTCCTCTTCACAATACCCCATAGAGTTTGCTGGCCAATTAAGAATACCATCGTCCTTAAACTAGGTACTGGTAGCTTTGGCACTGTGTTCAGGTGCCAAGTCCTGTTGGAAAATGAAATCTCCATCTCCATAAAGTTGGTCAGCAGCAGGAAGCATGAAGTGCTCTAAAACTTCCTGGTATACGACTGCGTTGACCTTGGACTTCAGAAAACACAGTGGACCAACACCAGCAGAGTTCGAGGCTGCCCTTTACCAAACTTGTTCTAGTCTACTCCTTTTCCCATCACATATCAGATCAGAAAGGCATTTATTTTCAATAAAAATAAAGGAAATATCTGAATTTGGAAATAAAATGTCTCATTAATAATACAGTGTTATTAGGTCGTTAGCAGTATACAGTAGGTGTAGGGAGGTTTTTGTCCAAATAAAGTTGCATTTATTTAATAATATTTTTTAAGTATGATAATTCACACAATCTTGTCAGGTGTTCTGGATCCAGACTGGAGCTTGTGTAAATCCTAGTGGCAAAACATAGAAACAAATAGAGACATCATTAGCATAGCTGCTGTTCCAACAAAGTAAATTAATTAGTTTAATTCAGGCTAAAGAATAAGAATGCACATTTGATCAGATACAACTACACTCACAATTTAAGATACATTAATGCATTCAAATGCTTGGCGAAAGAGATGCGTTTTTAATTTAGATTTAAACAGAGAGAGTGTGTCTGAACCCCGGAAATTATCAGGAAGGCTATTCCAGAGTTTGGGAGCCAAATGTGAAAAAGCTCTACCTCCTTTAGTGGACTTTGCTATCCTAGGAACTACCAAAAGTCCAGCGTTTTGTGACCTTAGGGAGCATGATGGATTGTAGCGTGGTATAAGGCTAGTTAGGTATGCAGGAGCTAAACCATTTAGGGCCTTATAGGTAAGTAATGATAATTTGTAACTGATACGGAACTTAATAGGTAGCCAGTGCAGAGACTGTAAAATGGTAAGGACTCTAGCTGCTGCATTTTGGACTACCTGTAGCTTGTTTATTGAAGAAGCAGGACAACCACCTAGAAGTGCATTACAATAGTCCAGTCTAGATGTCATGAATGCATGAACTAGCTTTTCTGCATCAGAAACAGACAACATGTTTTGTAGCTTGGCAATGTTTTTAAGATGGAAGAATGCAGTTTTTGTAACATGGGAAATATGATTTTCAAAAGACAAGTTGCTGTCTAATTTAACACCCAGATTTTTGACTAGAAGAAGTAACAGAACATCCGTCTAGTTGCAGATTGTAATCTACAAGACTCTGTGTAGTGTTTTTTGGTCCAATAATTAATATCTCTGTCTTATCCGAATTTAATTGGAGAAAATTATTGGTCATCCAATCTTTTACATTTTTAACACAGTCTGTTAGCTTAGATAATTTAGAGGTTTCATCTGGTCTCGTTGAGATATATAGCTGAGTATCATCAGCATAACAGTGGAAGCTAATTCCGTATTTTCTAATAATATTACCAAGGGGCAACATGTATATTGAAAATAGAAGGGGACATAGGACGGATCCTTGTGGCACTCCATAGTTTACTGATGATAAATGAGATGACTCCCCATTTAAGTAAACAAAATGGTAGCGATCGGACAGGTAGGATCTAAACCATCTTAGAGCATGCCCTTGAATACCTGTATAGTTTTGTAATCAATCTATGAGTATGTCATGATCTATGGTGTCGAACTCAGCACTAAGATCAAGTAAAACTAGAAATGAGATGCAGCCTTGATCTGACGCAAGAAGCAGGTCATTTGTAATTTTAACAAGTGCAGTTTCTGTGCTATGGTGGGGCCTGAAATTCTCCATACAGATCATTTTTGTGCAGGAAGGTGCTCAATTGAGCAGACAACTTTTTCTACAATTTAAGACATAAATGGAAAATTTGAAATAGGCCTATAATTTGCCAGTTCACTAGGATCTAGTTTTGGTTTCTTAATAAGAGGCTTAATAACCGCCAGCTTAACCTAACCTAAAGATAACGATGAGTTAATGATATTGAGAAGTTGTTCTTCGGCTACAGGTAACAACTCTTTCAGTAAATTAGTGGGTACAGGATCTAATAAACATGTTGTTGGTTTAGATACAGTGATAAGTTTATTTAGCTCTTCCTGTCCTATATTTGTAAAGCAATGCAGTTTATCTTTGGGTGTGATGTATGAAACTGAAGTGTTAGATGCTGTAGAATCTACATTCGCTATTGTATTTCTAATGTTATCTATTTTATCAGTGAAGAAATTCATAAAGTCATTACTATTTAACGTTGGTGGAATATTTGAATCAGGTGGCGTCTGGTAATTTGTTAATTTAGCCACTGTGCTAAATAAAAACCTTGGATTGTTTTTGGTTATTTCTATGAGTTTGTGTATATGCTCTGTCCTACAGTTTTTAGAGCCTGTCTATGGCTGGACATACTGTTTTTCCATGCAATTCTAAAAACTTCCAAGTTAGTTTTTCTCCATTTGCTTTCAAGACTACGAGTTACTTTCTTGAGAGAGTGAGTACACAGCAAAATCCCCAGTGTTAATTTAACACTCTGAGTGTGGACTCATATAAACTCTGAAGCAGTGTTAAAAGTAACACTGAAGCAGAGTTGAAATTAATGAGATAATTAAGAAATTAATTGAGTTATGATTGAGCATTATTGAAGACACCTGATGTTAACAAGCAGAATCACCAAACAAGAAAATCACAATTTGTGTGTCAACATTGTAGTGGTCAGTGTTTGCTTTAGTTGGGATCTTGACCCTTCAGTTATTTACTTTAGACTGTGGTAACTGAGTTAAGTCTGCTTGTTAACATCAGGTGTCTTCAATAATGGTCAATCATAACTCAATTAACTGCTTAATTATCTCATTAACTTCAACTCTGCTTCAGTGTTACTTTTAACACTGTTTCAGAGTTTACATGAGTCCACACTCAGAGTGTTAAATTAACACTGGGGATTTTGCTGTGTATTACTGTTATACCATGGCACAGTACGTTTTTCTCTAACAATTTTCAATTTGATGGGGGCAACAGCTTCTAATCTATTAGAGAAAACAGTGCCCATGTTGTCAGTAATTTTGTCTAATTCATGTGTATTTTGGGGTACAAATAGCAGTTGAGATAGATCAGGCAGGTTATTTGCGAATCTGTCTTTGGTGACTGGAACAATAGTTCTGCCCAGACGGTAACGCTGAGACATATAGTTAATATCAGTGATATGCAGCAGGCACGATACAAGGAAATGGTCTGGTACATCATCACATTGAGGAACGATATCTATAGCAGTAAGATCGATTCCATGCGATATAATTAAATCTAGTGTATGATTAAAATGATGAGTGGGCCTGGTGACATTTTGCTTGACTCCAAAAGAGTTTATTAGGTCAGTAAACTGTAAAAGTAACAGTAAAAGTCCTAATGCATCATTCGTATTATTAATGTGAATATTAAAATCTCCCATGATTAGCGCCTTATCAACTGTAACCAGAAGGTCTGAGAGGAAATCTGCAAATTCTTTTAGGAATTCTGTATACGGCCCTGGTGGTCTATACACAGTAGCCAGAGCAAGAGATACATTAGATTTCTTTTGCATGTCAAGTCAAGTCACCTTTATTTATATAGCGCTTTAAACAAAATACATTGCGTCAAAGCAACTGAACAACATTCATTAGGAAAACAGTGTGTCAATAATGAAAAATGATAGTTAAAGGCAGTTCATCATTGAATTCAGTGATGTCATCTCTGTTCAGTTAAATAGTGTCTGTGCATTGCATGTCTGACAGTGTAACATTAAGCAGAAGTATTTCAAATGAGTTAAACCTGTATCCCGTTTTCTGGGTAACATTGAGAATATCACTATATATTGTTGCAACACCTCCTCCACGACCAGTCTGACGGGGCTCATGCTTATAACAGTAGTTTGGTGGAGTCGACTCATTTAGACCAAAATAATAATTTGGTTTTAGCCAGGTTTCAGTCAAGCAGAGTATATCAAAACTATTATCTGTGATCATTTCATTTACAATAACTGCTTTGGGTGTGAGTGATCTAATATTTATGAGCCCAAACTTTAAAGATTGTTTTTGTTCATTTACTTTACATGTTTCTGGCTTAATCACGATACGATTTTTTCTAGATCCTATATTAAATTTATATTTTGACCTCACTATTCGGGCAACAGACACAGTCTTAATGGATTTTTCAGCGCAAGTACTTTTATCATTTAAGCGGGTGGAACAAAAGTCATCATAATAGTTATTTGAGAATTGTCTTACTAGTCACATGGAGCGAAGGGTCCCGGAGATGTTGTCAGAGAGCAGCTCCGCTCCGCCTCTGCTGGGGTGCAAGCCATCAGCGCGAAACAGCCTAGGAAGCTCCCAGAAAAGATTCCAGTTATTAACAAATAGCAGTTTCTGTTCTTTACACCATGACAACAACCATTCATTTAAAGCAAAGTCTACTGAACTTTTCGTGTCCTCGTCGATACGTGGGCAGTGGTCCTGACACGATGATTGTCGCCGCGGGTGTCGTGCTGCGAACCGTCTCGATCAGGCTGCTGAAGTCCCTCTTCAGCGTCTCCGTCTGCCACAGCGTGGTGTCGTTAACCCTGGCGTGAAGCACGACCGCTCTGGAGCTCTCGTCGGCCTTCAGGATCGCGGGTATCTGCGCAGAAACATCGAGAACACGAGCACCAGGGAAACAATGAGTGTGCACTTTACCTTCGGCTAATGTAGCACGGACGTGTTGGACGATAGAGTCTCCGATGATCACAGCGTCATGTCCTGTCTCGCGAAGGGGAGCCAAGCAGTTCCGGGTGGAGATCTCGAAGACAGGAGGGGGAGAAGTCGTCGCCCGGGGCCTGGCTCGCGTCGTCCGCTGTGGATGCTCCGTGGTGTCCCGGCGCCGGAGTGTAGGACATCTGGGAAGATCGCGTCCTGGGTGCACCGGGCCTGTGCAGAGAAACACTTGGAGTAGATGTGGTGGGACTGTTAACAGCACGCTGTATACTTACCCCGGACTTGTGAGCGTCAGCCCGAGATGATTCCAGCGCGGCTCTCCGCTCTCTCAGCTGGGCCTGCCTCATCTCCATGTTGCGAATCTGCTTCTCCACAGCCTCTTCCTCGCCTGCAATCAAAGGTAGACATTAATCCGCCTTTAAAGCAAGTAACAGTGAGTACAGCAATGGTAATGTGTGTGAATACAGTATTAGCAATGTAAGCGCAGTTAGCAGCAACCACGCCGCTGAGGCCAGGTCAGGAAGCAGACAGACTGGCTAAACCGACCGTCTGCTAGCCGCCTCCCGTCACAGAGGTCAGGTAATTCTCAGCACATAGAGACTCTTTCACCTAGATATCACACTATAGATACTGTGTCTGTTCCCCGAACTAGAAAAAACAAAAAACGTCCAAACCAAGTTAAGATTAAAAATTTAATTGAGGTTCAACAAATAAAAAACAGAAGCAATATGGATAAACAAATGATAAAGCTTGGCTTATTGAATATCAGATCCCTTTCTACAAAAACACTTTTTGTAAATAATATGATCACTGATCATAATATAGATGTGCTCTGTTTGACAGAAACCTGGCTAAAACCTGATGATTACATTATTTTAAATGAGTCCACCCCCCCAAGATTACTGTTATAAACATGAGCCCCGTCTAAAAGGCAAAGGTGGAGGTGTTGCTTCAATTTATAACAACGTTTTCAGGATTTCTCAGAGGGCAGGCTACAAGTATAACTCGTTTGAAGTAATGGTGCTTCATATAACATTATCCAGAGAAACAAATGTTAATGATAAATCCCCTGTTATGTTTGTACTGGCTACTGTATACAGGCCACCAGGGCACCATACAGACTTCATTAAAGAGTTTGGTGATTTTACATCCGAGTTAGTTCTGGCTGCAGATAAAGTTTTAATAGTTGGTGATTTTAATATCCATGTTGATAATGAAAACGATGCATTGGGATCAGCATTTATAGACATTCTGAACTCTATTGGTGTTAGACAACACGTTTCAGGACCTACTCATTGTCGAAATCATACTCTAGATTTAATACTGTCACATGGAATTGATGTTGATGGTGTTGAAATTATTCAGCCAAGTGATGATATCTCAGATCATTATTTAGTTCTGTGCAAAATTCATATAGCCAAAATTGTAAATTCTACTTCTTGTTACAAGTATGGAAGAACCATCACTTCTAACACAAAAGACTGCTTTTTAGGTTATCTTCCTGATGTAACCAAATTCTTCTCTTTTAGAAGAAAACAAACATAACCCCAGGTATGTATTCAATACAGTGGCTAAATTAACGAAAAATAAAGCCTCAACAAGTGTTGACATTTCCCAACACCACAGCAGTAATGACTTTATGAACTACTTTACTTCTAAAATCGATACCATTAGAGATAAAATTGCAACCATTCAGCCGTCAGCTACAGTATCACATCAGACAGTGCACTATAGACCCCCTGAGGAACAGTTCCACTCATTCTCTACTATAGGAGAGGAAGAAATGTATAAACTTGTTAAATCATCTAAACCAACAACATGTATGTTAGACCCTATACCATCTAAGCTCCTAAAAGAGGTGCTTCCAGAAGTCATAGATCCTTTTCTGACTATTATTAATTCCTCATTGTCATTAGGATATGTCCCCAAAACCTTCAAACTGGCTGTTATTAAGCCTCTCATCAAAAAACCACAACTTGACCCCAAAGAACTAGTTAATTATAGACCAATCTCGAATCTCCCCTTTCTGTCCAAGATACTAGAAAAGGTGGTATCCTCTCAATTATATTCCTTCTTAGAGAAAAATGGTATATGTGAGGATTTCCAGTCAGGATTTAGACCGTATCATAGTACTGAGACTGCTCTCCTTAGAGTTACAAATGATCTGCTCTTATCATCTGATCGTGGGTGTATCTCTCTATTAGTTTTATTGGATCTTAGTGCTGCGTTTGACACAATTGACCACAACATTCTTTTGCATAGACTTGAACACTTTGTTGGCATCAGTGGAAGTGCATTAGCATGGTTTAAATCATACTTATATGACCGCCATCAGTTCGTAGCAGTGAATGAAGATGTATCCTATCGATCACAAGTGCAGTATGGAGTACCTCAAGGCTCAGTACTAGGGCCGCTACTCTTCATGCTTTATATGTTACCCTTGGGAGATATCATCAGGAAACATGGTGTTAGCTTTCACTGTTATGCTGATGATACTCAGCTCTAAATTTCTTCGCAGCCCGGTGAAACACACCAATTTGAAAAACTAATGGATTGCATAGTCGATATAAAAAACTGGATGACGAGTAATTTTTTACTGCTAAATTCTGAAAAAACAGAGGTGTTAATTATAGGACCTAAAAACTCTGCTTGTAATAACCTAGAACACTGTCTAAGACTTGATGGTTGCTCTGTCAATTCTTCGTCATCAGTTAGGAACTTAGGTGTGCTATTTGATCGCAATCTTTCCTTAGAAAGCCACGTTACTAGCATTTGTAAAACTGCATTTTTCCATCTCAAAAATATATCTAAATTACGGCCTATGCTCTCAATGTCAAATGCAGAAATGTTAATCCATGCATTTATGACCTCAAGGTTAGATTATTGTAATGCTTTATTGGGTGGTTGTTCTGCACGCTTAGTAAACAAACTACAGCTAGTCCAAAATGCAGCAGCAAGAGTTCTTACTAGAACCAGGAAGTATGACCATATTAGCCCGGTCCTGTCAACACTGCACTGGCTCCCTATCAAGCATCGCATAGATTTTAAAATATTGCTTATTACTTATAAAGCCCTGAATGGTTTAGCACCTCAGCATTTGAATGAGCTCCTTTTACATTATAATCCTCTACGTCCGCTACGTTCTCAAAACTCAGGCAATTTGATAATACCTAGAATATCAAAATCAACTGCAGGCGGCAGATTCTTTTCCTATTTGGCGCCAAAACTCTGGAATAACCTACCTAACATTGTTCGGGAGGCAGACACACTCTTGCAGTTTAAATCTAGATTAAAGACCCATCTCTTTAACCTGGCATACACATAACATACTAAAATGCTTTTTTATCCAAATCCGTTAAAGGATTTTTAGGCTGCATTAATTAGGTAAACCGGAACCGGAAACACTTCCCATAACACCCTATGTACTTGCTACATCATTAGAAGAATGGCATCTACGCTAATATTAGTCTGTTTCTTTCTTTTTCCGAGGTCACCGTGGCCACCAGATCCAGTCTGTGTCCAGATCAGAGGGTCACTGCAGTCACCCGGATCCAGTACGTATCCAGACCAGATGCTGGATCAGCACCTAGAAAGGACCTCTACATCCCTGAAAGACAGCGGAGACCAGGACAACTAGAGCCCCAGATACCGATCCCCTGTAAAGACCTTGTCTCAGAAGAGCACCAGGACAAGACCACAGGAAACAAATGATTCTTCTGCACAATCTGACTTTGCTGCAGCCTGGAATTGAACTACTGGTTTCGTCTGGTCAGAGGAGAACTGGCCCCCCAACTGAGCCTGGTTTCTCCCAAGGTTTTTTTCTCCATTCTGTCACCGATGGAGTTTCGGTTCCTTGCCGCTGTCGCCTCTGGCTTGCTTAGTTGGGGACACTTCATCTACAGCGATATCGTTGACTTGATTGCAAATAAATGCACAGACACTATTTAACTGAACAGAGATGACATAACTAAATCCAATGATGAACTGCCTTTAACTATCATTTTGCATTATTGACACTGTTTTCCTAATGAATATAGTTCAGTTGCTTTGACGCAATGTATTTTGTTTAAAGCGCTATATAAATAAAGGTGACTTTGACTTTGACTTTGATGCTAATGGGCTATAAGCTAATAGCGGACCCAGGAGATCAAAATAAAACTAGTGATAATGAGGCGCTCTGATTGTTTTTGTTGTAGAATACAATAGAGGATATATTCACATGTTATATAAACGGAAACGATGGTGTATAAAAATTTTTTTAACATAAAAATAGTCGATAAAAAGAATATAGTGACGGAGCTCAAACGCAGTACAGGCGCCAACAACAAACAGGAAGTGAATGTATGCTATATGAAGAAAAAGCAATTATGTTATAAATCAGCCAATCAATCTTCTCATATTTTGTATAGCCTATGCTGATGCTTGCTCATATTTTGCTAAATCATTGCCATTTATTAAAAGGTTCTAGCACCACATATTAGATACTTATTATCTATTAGGATTGTTTGGTTGTGTTGTCTAGCCACTTTTAGCAAGGGTTCTGTGTTAAGCTATCTATCTGATGTGAACAGCTATGAGCACCTACATTTTTTGTGAAACCTTGTTATCTGTTATAACTATTTAAATATGTTTGTATGTATGTATGTTTTTTCTATGTCAATCACTCTGAGCAGACCCAAAGAGCAGACTGTGGGTTCCTGAGTGTTTAGAAGGTCTGTATGTCTCTCTAAAGCACCTCATTGCTGTTCACATCAGACAGATGGTGATCACCACTAACAGACTTATTTAGGGATCTCACTATTTAAAATTATCTGATGTGTAGTGTTATTCTAATAGTTTAGCCATGATACTGTCTCTCTTTTCATTACTACTGTTATATTGTTATATTGACCAGGGTCAGATCAGGGTAAGTGTGTGTACTGGTTTGACTATATGTGAAACCTGTTGAACATCCTGCGCTTTAACAGCCAGACCTCACTAGTTTAAAAAAAAAGGTTATAAATTGGTTTATAGAAATTCAACTCTGCATTGTATGGGGGTAATGTTTAAAAATCCACTAAAAGAAAATATATTGCATTAGTTAATTAATTAATATCAATTTGCACTGGCTGCCAATAGCTGCTCGCATAAAGGCATTGATGTTTGCCTACAAAACTATTACTGGCTCTGCACCCCTTTACCTAAATTAATTACTTCAGGCTTATGTGCCCTCTAGAAGCTTGCATTCAAGTGAATGTCGCTTGATTGTGCATCCCAAAAAAGCACAAAGTCACTTTTACAGATGTGACAAGTGGGGCGGGGCCGAGAGCCGTGGGATCAGGAGCGAGGCCGGTGGAGTGATTGGAAATGAGCGACACCTGCTCGACCCACCGGTCTCGAGTCCCACAGAGGAGATGGAAGGATATAAAACTAGAGCGACGACAGTGAAGGACAAGAGAGGACCAGGCCTGGGTTTTAGTTATGTTTGGTTTTTATTTGTGCGCGTCAGTCGTCCGTGAGGGGCTGACACGCTGTTTTGTCTTTATTTTGTCATTAAAGTCTTGATTTGATTGTCCGCCGGTTCCCGCCTCCTTCTTCCCGTCAATATGAAGTTTGCACGTTGTTACAACGGACTTGGTGCAATGACCTGCCCAACTCAATCCGGGCAGTGGAGTCCTTAGCCATCTTCAAGAATCGGCTTAATACACATCTCTTCCATCTTTATTTGAACCTCTAACTTTAGCACTCACTATTCTAAATATATTCTTAAAAAATTATAATAATAATAATAATTCTAACTACCTTTCAAATCTTTTTGTATTCTATCAGTTTTCTTTTCATTTATTATACAATTAACAAAAGCTAAACAAACAAACAAACAAACAAACAAACAAAAAACCCTAACACTAGCTTGCACTATTCTTTTTCTATTCTATCTGTTTTCTTTTTATTTATTATATTATTTAAAATCCCTTGCTACATGTACTGTGTTAAGCTAACTGAGACTTGTTATAGCACATATATATCATTGCTCTTTTGTTGATTTTGATTGCTTTCAATGTTCTCATTTGTAAGTCTCTTTGGATAAAAGCGTCTGCTAAATGACTAAATGCAAATGTAATTAAAGTTTATAAATATCTGTGTTTATAATTAGCTGTGTGTGTGCAAACATGTTAATGGTGGAGGGTAGTCACCAGAGGCAAGACTTTGTCTTTCAACAAGCAACAGCTGTCTCCATATTGAACTACACACACGCACCCTATATTTTTTGATCTTCATGCACAGTTATATGATGTGATTATAGAATTTAGGATACTATCTGAGAGTATTTATTGGTGTGTGTGTATGTCTCTCTGTGTGTGTACTGGTATATATGTTTTATGAGGACAAAAAGGTGTAAAATGACATTGGTACTACAACGTAAACATGGTTTATGAGGACACTTTCTGTGTCCCCATAAAAGAAATGGTTTTTAAAAAAAAACATACAAAACGGTGTTTTATGAAATTAAAAAATTGCCATCACTTTTCTGTGAGGGGTAGTTTTAGGTGTAGAGTTGGTGTAGGGCGATAGAAAATACTGTTCCCTTTCAATACTTCAATACAATACTTCAATACTTCACAATACTTCACTTTCAATACTACATCGCTTCCCTGCGGCCAACTGATGAGATATATTGAAAGAGCAAATTTCTCTAAAAGAGCCTTTTCTACGGCGTTGTTTCAAATGCCGTCTCGTCATTGCAGCTTGTGCAGAGCCCCTCTGCACGCTGATGACGGGCACAGCGAGTGTGTCGCGTGCTTGGGGAAACCCCACGCTGACGCAGCACTCGCGGGGAATTCCTGTTCTCATTGTGAGAACATGAATATCGCCTCTCTGTGCTCGAGAATCGCTTTCTTTTCAGAGCTCTTTCTTCCCGCAAGCCGGCAAGCAAAAAAAGGCGGGGCAGAGGAATGGATTAAAGCAACAGGATGAAAGCAAGCTCACGCCGGCTCAGCCCCCGCGTGCCTCGTTTTCTCCACCTTAGAGGGGATTCCCCAGTCTTCTTTATTAAGCCAGACCAACATCCCTCAGCTGCTGCGAGCGATCTGGTCATGTTTGGAGGGACTGAGGAGGAACTGCTAGAGGACAGCATGTCTCTAGCTGCTTCAGATGCTGAGGAGCTGTCGGGCTCGCTGGACCCCGCCCCCTCGATGTTATCTGAACCCAGCTGCACGAAACACGGGATGGACACCGAACTTATCCGCATTCTCTCCAGGGCAGTGGATGATCTGGGTCTGGAATGGTCTCCTCCAGAGGAACCATCTCGTAGCCGTCTGGATGAATGGTTTCTGCCGGGGCGCCAGCAAGCCCCTCGTCAGAGAACCGCCCCGTTCTTCCCGTAGGTCCACGACGAGCTTACAAAATCATAGCGCGCCCCCTACTCAGCGCACTTGCGTACTTCATCTTCAGCTGCCCTAACCTCGATTGACGGCGCTGAAGAGAGAGGATACGAGCGATTGCCGCCGCTGGACGAGTCTGTGGCCGCGCATCTCTGCCCACCCACGGCTATTGGATGGAAAGCCAAGGCCAACCATCCGTCCAAACCCTGCCATACGACGTCGGCGCTCGCCGGGCGTGCTCATTCATTGGCAGGGCAAGCAGCCGCGGCGCTCCACTCCATGGCAGTGCTACAAGTCTTCCAGGCCAAACTTCTCGCCGCAACTGATGAGTCTGGCCCAGATGTCACCATGCTCAGGGAGCTGAGAAGTGCAACGGACTTGGCACTGCGTGCTACCAAGAGCACTGCACAGGCTATAGGGTGCTCGATGGCTAACCTGGTCATCCTGGAGCGCCACTTGTGGCTTAACCTCATGGAGATCAAGGATGTTGACAGAGCCCAGTTCCTGGATGCGCCGATCTCCCCAAGCGGCCTTTTCGGTCCAGCGATTGAAGGGTTCGCTGAATGCTTCACGGAGGCACAGAAGTCGTCCCAGGCGATGCGACACTTCTTGCCAAAGTGCACTTCATCTGCCAATGCCAGTCGCCCCAGACAGGTGCCGACTTGTCAGCCTCCCAAGCAAGCGCCCGCTGTTACCGCCGCTGCCCAGCTTGTGGAATCCGAGCCCCGACACCGTTCTCACTCGGCCACCAGACGGTTTCAGTTCCCTAAACGCATGAGACCCCGGCCCAAGGTAGTGCTGGACCCTGCGCCGCCGCCGTCATCCTGATCTACAGACAAGAAAGAGGAGGGGGCTAAGTCTCGCTGTGGCCGGACCACCCCTTCAAACTGCCCCGTGTGTTTTGCCGTCCATCTCCAGGTGTCGACGAAGTTTTTTTTGCTGCAAACAATGGGCCCTTTTTAGCACCCAGACAGCAAAGCGCTGTTATAGCGCACAAAAAACAGAAAAAAAAAAAAAAAAACACTCCTTCACAAAGAGAGCAGTTTTCCTCACATAACACTCACGAGTGCTATGTCCCCCCATGGCAGACACTCGAGTTAATCCAACCTCTGTCCATCCGGGCCTCACAATGGCAAGCCATTCCCGGGGTATCAGATTGGGTCATGGGAATAATGAAACACGTCTATTCCCTTCAGTTCGCACGACGACCACCATGAGAACGCTCACGTTCTTCGTTCCAAAGTCGAAAATCTGCTGGTGAAGGGAACTAAAGAAGTCGTTCCCCCAGCGCACCGCGACTCAGGGTTTTACAGCCGTTACTTCTAGTTCCCAAGAAGGATGGCGGGCTGCGCCCCATCCTCGATTTAAGACATCTGAACCGTGCCCTCATGAGACGGCGCTTCAGAATGATCACGTTGAAACAAATCCTCTCACAAATATGCTCAGGGGATTGGTTCTTTTCGCTGGATCTGAAAGACGCTTTCTTTCACATCCAGATAGCCCCCCGTCACAGGCCGTTCTTGAGATTTGCCTTTGAGGGTGATTCAGCCCTGACCCCTTGGAGGAACATGCAATGGATGGAACGGGGTGCCCCGCTTGGTATGGTCCGCAGAAGGAAAGTGTCTCCACAGACGCGTCCAACAAAGGATGGGGCGCGCTGTGCAAAGGGAAACCCGCTTTCGGCCGATGGTTGAAAGAGGAGAGCAGGCTTCACATCAACTGCCTCGAGATGATTGCAGTTCAACGAGCCTGCCAAAGCTTCCTGTCAGACCTAAAGAGCCACCACGTGCTGGCAAGATCGACAGCATGACAGTGGTCTCTTACATAAATCACCAAGGTGGGCTGTCATCGACGTGTCTCTTCAGACTAACGTCACGACTGCTGGAATGGACCCAGAGCACGGGAATCCCTGAGCGTGTGCTAAACACAATTTCACAGGCTAGAGCTCCGTCTACACGACGCCTCTATGCCTCAAAATGGTCTGTGTTCTCCACATGGTGCTCAGACCATGGCGAAAACCTGACCTCCTGTGACATATCAGTGATACTGTCATTTTTACATGAGCTCTTGGAGAAGGGACGATCCCTCTCCACGCTCAAGGTCTACGTAGCGACTGCAGCAGCGTCACACTCCCTTATAGCAGGCCAGTCAGTGGGCAGAAACGACTTAGTCGTCCGGTTTATGAGAGGTGCCAGAAGGCTTCACCCACCTTGCCCTACCACTGTCCCTTCATGGGACATGCCCACGGTACTGAGAGCCCTAAAGAGGGCCCCCTTTGAACCGCTACAGTCCATAGGCCTTAAGGTCCTGTCACTAAAGACCGCTCTGCTCTTGGCACTAGCGTCTGTTAAGCGTGTGGGCGATTTGCAAGCACTCTCGATAAGCCCTAATTGCCTAGAATTCGGGCCTAACGACTCGAAGGTCGTCCTGAAACCAAGGCATGGCTATGTACCAAAGGTGCTCTCCACACCTTTCAGAGCACAAGTGGTCACTCTCTCTGCATTACAAAACACAGAGGACGATTGAGAGCTGAATCTGCTTTGCCCAGTGAGGGCACTAAAAGTCTACATAGAGCGTTCTTCTGGTTGGAACCCGCCGTCCACATTTGCTAGATTTTATAATCTAGACGTCCCGGCACTTCATGCTAGGGTACTTTCTGTGTAAAGGTCACCTTTTTGTTCCTCATTTGCATGCTCTTGGCCATTCTTTACCCAAGGCTCAAACTCTGCTCGTATGCACTCGGTCCCTTTGGTACTGAGGCGATACGAACACGGGATGATCAGACTAGGCCAGACGTAACCTCATTGAGCTTATACTGCTCCTAGTTGCTATTGTCATATCTTGGTATCACAGATCAAGTATGATTGTGTTGGTCTTCCCCCTTCTTAGCATGGCGTGATTGAACTGGGTTCCCATAAGCGTCTTCGACGCAGTACGAGTGAAGTATTGAAAGGGAACGTACTCGGTTACTAACGTAGTCTCGGTTCCCTGAAATACGGGAACGAGTACTGCGTTCCTTGACATGCTAAAAGGCTGCACGACTCAGTTGTCGCTTCAGTCGAAGTGACCTGAATTCCTGTGGTGAAGCGGGCAATATACAGCCAGATCCCCCTCCCATTTTGGCGGGCTTTGGCGGGCTTCGCTGCCATAGGTTCGTGCAGCACCTCTGCCAGGCCATTGGTTTGTTTTAATATCACTGCACGAACCAATGGCCGTGCAGTTTCACTGCGTGATTCAATAAGGCTTCAGTTCAGTACTCATTCCCGTATTTCATGGAACCGAGGTTATGTTAGTAACCGAGTACGTTTGTACAGTATAAAACCCATTATGCCTATGCAGAGTCCCTGTAAACCACAAATGCAAGTATGTGTGTCAAAGTCAAAGTCAAAGTCAAAGTCACCTTTATTTATATAGCGCTTTAAACAAAATACATTGCGTCAAAGCAACTGAACAATATTCATTAGGAAAACAGTGTATCAATAATGCAAAATGATAGTTAAAGGCAGTTCATCATTGAATTCAGTTATGTCATCTTTGTTCAGTTAAATAGTGTCTGTGCATTTATTTGCAATCAAGTCAACGATATCGCTGTAGATGAAGTGACCCCAACTAAGCAAGCCAGAGGCGACAGCGGCAAGGAACCGAAACTCCATCAGTGACAGAATGGAGAAAAAAACCTTGGGAGAAACCAGGCTCAGTTGGGGGGCCAGTTCTCCTCTGACCAGACGAAACCAGTAGTTCAATTCCAGGCTGCAGCAAAGTCAGATTGTGCAGAAGAATCATCTGTTTCCTGTGGTCTTGTCCTGGTGGTCCTCTGAGACAAGGTCTTTACAGGGGATCTGTATCTGGGGCTCTAGTTGTCCTGGTCTCCGCTGTCTTTCAGGGTAATAGAGGTCCTTTCTAGGTGCTGATCCACCATCTGGTCTGGATACGTACTGGATCTGGGTGACTGCAGGGACCCTCTGATCTGGACACAGACTGGATCTGGTGGCCACGGTGACCTCGGAACAAGAGAGAAACAGACAAATATTAGCGTAGATGCCATTCTTCTAATGATGTAGCAAGTACATAGGGTGTTATGGGAAGTGTTTCCGGTTCCGGTTTACCTAATTAATGCAGCCTAAAAATCCTTTAACGGATTTGGATATTAAAAGCATATTAGTATGTTATGTGTATGCCAGGTTAAAGAGATGGGTCTTTAATCTAGATTTAAACTGCAAGAGTGTATCTGCCTCCCGAACAATGTTAGGTAGGTTATTCCAGAGTTTAGGCGCCGAATAGGTAAAGGATCTGCCGCCCGCAGTTGATTTTGATATTCTAGGTATTATCAAATTGCCTGAGTTTTGAGAACGTAGCGGACGTAGAGGATTATAATGTAAAAGGAGCTCATTCAAATACTGAGGTGCTAAACCATTCAGGGCTTTATAAGTAATAAGCAATATTTTAAAATCTATACAATGTTTGATAGGGAGCCAGTGCAGCGTTGACAGGACCGGGCTAATATGGTCATACTTCCTGGTTCTAGTAAGAACTCTTGCTGCTGCATTTTGGACTAGCTGTAGTTTGTTTACTAAGCGTGCAGAACAACCACCCAATTAAACATTAATATAACATAACATTTTAAATGTCATAAACATTTCTGCATTTGACATTGAGAGCATAGGCCGTAATTTAGATATATTTTTGAGATGGAAAAATGCAGTTTTACAAATGCTAGAAACGTGGCTTTCTAAGGACAGATTGCGATTAAATAGCACACCTGTAATGATCCAGAACTCGACATGGGATCCATATGCAGGCTTTATTGCAGAAACACGTAGTTGTACAGGCAATGGTCAATACCAGCAATATCAGCAACGTAGGGAGAACAGAGAATCAAAATCCAGTAAACAAGCAAGGGTCGGTAGGTAGGCAGCAAAGGTACGTAGAGGAGATCAAACAGGGTCGGTAACAGGAAAACAAACACGGGTAGTAACGCTCAGAAATGACAGACACAGCAAATCAAGACTTCGCGTAGAACTGTTGTAATAGTCCAGTTTATATACACAGTCCTGACGAGTAGCACCTGTGATGGTGATCAGAGTCCAAGGACGGGCCTTGTGGGAAATGTAGTGTAGTCAGTGTAAATGAATGAGTGGATGCGTGTGTGTCAGTATTCAGGTGAGGGTGCCCTCTGCTGGTCAGTAGAGGGAATCACGGGGTTCGTCTCCGTGACAGAGCCCCCCAATCCCCCCCCCCCCCTGCGAGCGACTCCTGGCGCAAGGAGGCAAACTTTCAGGATGTGAAAGGTCTTTCAGGATGTGAAAGGTCTTTCAGGATGTAAGCGATGAAAATCATGGATGAGTTGGGGTCTAGAATATCCTCAGAATTTACCCGAGAGCGATTCCAAACCTCCTCACTGCGCGCCATCCAATCGTTCACAGCCGGCACGTCCGTTGGATCCCCTGACCATGGGAACATTGGTGGTTGGAACCCCAGTACACATTTAAAGGGAGTCATTCCAGTTGAGGGTTTGACAAGGGAGTTCTGCGCATATTCTGCCCATAGTAAGTATCGAGCCCAATCGTCCCGATTCTGATTGCAATAGGTTCTGAGGAAGCGATTCAATTCTTGGTTGAGCCTCTCTACTTGTCCGTTTGCCTGGGGATGATAACCAGAGGTGAGGCTGACAATGACGTTCAGGGCTTTGAAGAAGGCTGACCATAATTGAGAGGTGAATTGAGGTCCTCGGTCTGACACGATGTCTTCGGGTAAGCCATATAATCGAAAGACCCAATTGCAAAAGTGTTCTGCAGTCTGGAGAGCTGTAGGTAGTTTGGGTGGAATGAATCTACAAGCCTTGGAGAATCGATCTATGATAGTAAGTATGGTAGTGTGGCCTTGGGAACTGGGAAGATCCGTAATAAAGTCAATGGCAATATGAGACCAGGGTCGTTGTGGAATGGGAAGTGATTGCAGGAGACCGGCGGGAGATTGCTTGGATGATTTGTTAATGGTACAGTTGTTGCATTGCTGTATGTAGTTGGCTGTGTCCTTGTGCAGTGATTCCCACCAGAAGCGGTTCTCCAGCTGATTAATGGTGGCTGTGATACCTGACCGGATGATGGATGGCAGTGAACTTGACTTATGACCTGGTCACGAAGATGTTCAGGGACGAAGATTCTGTTGACTGGGCAGGCCAATGGGGGTTCGTTCTGCTCCCTGTATTGTTGAAGCAGAGTCATGATGTCCCATTGAATGGGGGCAACTACTACATGAAACGGCAGAATGGGTTCTGGATCTAGTGGAATGTCCTCCTCCTCGAAATTGACGTGAGAGAGCATCCGCCTTGGTGTTCTCGGAGCCGGGTCGATAAGTTACTGAGAAGTCGAATCGAGTGAAGAACAAGGACCATCTAGCTTGACAAGGATTAAGGCTTTTGGCGGTGCGTAAGTATTCCAGGTTCTTGTGATCTGTCAGTACTGTAAACGGGTGTGTAGCTCCCTCTAGCCAGTGCCTCCACTCCTCGAAGGCTGCCTTCATGGCAAGGAGTTCCCGGACCCCGACACTGTAGTTGCGTTCCGCTGAGTTGAGCTTCCTTGGGGGATGAAATTTAGCGGTGGGGTCTGGACGTTGGGACAGGATAGCGCCGATACCTGTGTTTGATGCGTGACAGAGGATGGGCGCGTTGCTGAATCGTTGCTTCAGGGTCTGAAATGCTTTGTAAGTGGAATCTGACCATTGTAGTCGGTGAGTTCCTCTCTTGACCATTGAGGTGAGTGGAGCGACCACCGTACTGAAGTTCCTAATGAGTCTCCTGTAGAAGTTAGCGAATCCTAGAAATCGCTGTAATTCCTTGAGAGTTGTGGGTTCAGGCCAGTTAAGAACGGCGTTGACCTTCTTCTCGTCCATGGCCACCCCTCCGGGACTGATTATGTACCCTAGGAATGTGGTGGAGGTCGTGTGGAATTCGCATTTCTCAGCCTTGGCGTATAACTGGTATTTGATGAGGCGTTGAAGAACTGCTCGGACGTGTTGTACATGTTCAGGAAGTGTGTTGGAGTAGATCAGTATGTCATCAATATACACGATCACAGATATGTTCAGCATGTCTCTGAAGACCTCGTTAATAAATGACTGAAACACAGATGGACTATTGACCAGTCCGAACGGCATCACAAGATATTCATAGTGCCCAGAGGTGGTGGAGAAGGCGGTCTTCCATTCATCTCCCTCTCTAATGCGAATGAGATTGTATGCGCACCTCAGATCCAGTTTGGTGTAGTACTGGGCAGTGCGAAGCTGTTCGAGGGCTGAAGGAACCAACGGAAGTGGGTATCTGAATTTCACAGTCATTTCGTTTAGTCCACGATAATCAATGCAAGGACGAAGACCACCATCCTTCTTTTTCACGAAGAAGAACCCGGACGAAGCAGGGGATGTGGACGGTCTGATGAAACCTTTCTGGAGTTATTCATTGATGTAATCCTTCATGGCTTTGGACTCAGGTTGAGACAATGGGAAGATGCGACCCTTTGGGGGAGAATGCCCTGGCAGAAGATTGATTGCACAGTCATATTTACGGTGAGGAGGTAAGGTGTTGGCTTGCTCCTTACTGAAAGCCTCCATAAGATCAGCATATTCCTCTGGAAGGTCGAGAATGGACTCTCGTGCTGGAGAGAGTGACACGGAACAGACAGGAATGGGTTTGACCAGAGAAAGACAGTTCTGTTGACAATGAGTCCTCCATTTCACAACTTGGCCCTCTCTCCAGGAAATCTGTGGATTATGCAGACGTAACCAGGGTAATCCAAGAATCACGGGAGTGTGAGATGTGGGGAGAACGTAGAATTGAATCCTCTCCTTGTGAAGTAAACCAGCCGCCATCAAGATTTTGTGAGTGAGGTGAGTAATGGATCCAGAACCCAATGGTCGACCATCTATTGTCTCCACTGAGAGAGAGGTAGAGCATGGAATCAGTTGAATGTCATATCTCTTAGCGAACTCTTCAGAAATGAAGTTGCCAGAAGCCCCAGAATCAAGTAAAGCAGAGGTAATAACTTGTTTGTCGTTTATCCATAATTCAACGGGAATGCTTACACACTAGGTATCACACATGGAAGTGAGAGGAGTACTCACCGAGCGTTGTGAGGAGGTAGATGCACGAGTGGGGCAGTTGTTCCATTGATGGCCAGGTAAGTCACAGTACATGCATAGTCTGTTATAGATGCGTCGATCTCTCTCCTCAACAGACAGATGGTAAGTGTTGATCTGCATGGGTTCAGTAGGTTCATTAGATGGCAAGAAAACTGGGTGGTCAGTGCAACAAGAACTGGTTCGTCGGGCACGTTGCAGATTGTCAATGGAAATGGTAAGTTCAATGAAGCTATTAAGATCACTGCCCTCGTCTCTATATGCTAGCTCAGCTTGAAGATCATAATTCAGACCCTTGCGGAAGAGTACCTTTAACGTGTCATTCACCCAGTTGGTTTGTGCCACCAGAGTGCGAAATCGTAGGGCATAATCAGCCGCCGTCATTCTGCCTTGCGATAACTCCAATAAGCGATCTCCAGCTCCCTTTCGCTCCTTAGGATGATCGAACACTGCTCTGAACTGTTGTAGGAAATCATGAAAGGAAGAGAATGCAGATCCATCGGCGCCCCATACAGCAGTAATCCATTCCAGGGCTTTCTCAGTTAGCAGCGTATATACAGCGCAGGGTATACAGCGTGGGTTGCTGTTCCACAAACAATGAGCATTGTAATAGAAAGCCCTTACATTTGTTGGTGTCACCTTTGAATTTCTCCGGGAAAGCGAGACGGGGATTCACCTGGGGCGGCATCCCTGCAGCGTGGGCAATGGCGGACGCTTCCGGTGTTGGTGTGGCCGCGGGAGCTCTATGGAGACTATGGACGGCTTTGACGAGTTCCTATGTGATAGACGTCAGTCGATTCAGCTGAAACTGATTAGCAGCGATCTGACTGGCTTGGGCCGCCATGGTGGTATGCAGACCTTCATAAGCCGCTGGATCTCGTGTTGGCGAAGTCTTCTGTAATGATCCAGAATTCGACATGGGATCCATATGCAAGCTTTATTGCAGAAACACGTAGTTGTACAGGCAATGGTCAATACCAGCAATATCAGCAACGTAGGGAGAACAGAGAATCAAAATCCAGTAAACAAGCAAGGGTCGGTAGGTAGGCAGCAAAG
Source organism: Carassius carassius (assembly GCF_963082965.1). NCBI lineage: Eukaryota > Metazoa > Chordata > Actinopteri > Cypriniformes > Cyprinidae > Carassius > Carassius carassius. Next base: position 22,118,753 of record NC_081795.1, on the reverse strand, counting down.
GTACGTAGAGGAGATCAAACAGGGTCGGTAACAGGAAAACAAACACGGGTAGTAACGCTCAGAAATGACAGACACAGCAAATCAAGACTTCGCGTAGAACTGTTGTAATAGTCCAGCTTATATACACAGTCCTGATGAGTAGTCCCTGTGATGGTGATCAGAGTCCAATGACAGGGCTTGTGGGAAATGTAGTGTAGTCAGTGTAAATGAATGAGTGGATGCGTGTGTGTCAGTATTCAGGCGAGGGTGCCCTCTGCTGGCTAGTAGAGGGAATCACGGGGTTTGTCTCCGTGACAACACCTAGGTTCCTAACTGATGACGAAGAATTGAAAGGGCAACCATCAAGTCTTAGACAGTGTTCTAGGTTATTACAAGCTGAGTTTTTAGGTCCTATAATTAAAACCTCTGTTTTTTCAGAATTTAACAGTAAGAAATTACTCGTCATCCAGTTTTTTATATCGACTATGCATTCCATTAGTTTTTCAAATTGGTGTGTTTTTATACCGGGCTGCGAAGAAATATAGAGCTGAGTATCATCAGCATAACAGTGAAAGCTAACACCATGATGATATTTCCTGATGATATCTCCCAAGGGTAACATATAAAGCGTGAAGAGTAGCGGCCCTAGTACTGAGCCTTGAGGTACTCCATACTGCACTTGTGATCGATATGATACATCTTCATTCACTGCTACGAACTGATGGCGGTCATATAAGTACGATTTAAACCATGCTAATGCACTTCCACTGATGCCAACAAAGTGTTCAAGTCTATACAAAAGAATGTTGTGGTCAATTGTGTCAAACGCAGTGCTAAGATCCAATAAAACTAATAGAGAGATACACCCACGATCAGATGATAAGAGCAGATCATTTGTAACTCTAAGGAGAGCAGTCTCAGTACTATGATACGGTCTAAATCCTGACTGGAAATCCTCACATATACCATTTTTCTCTAAGAAGGAATATAATTGTGAGGATATCACCTTTTCTAGTATCTTGGACAGAAAAGGGAGATTCGAGATTGGTCTATAATTAACTAGTTCTTTGGGGTCAAGTTGTGGTTTTTTGATGAGAGGCTTAATAACAGCCAGTTTGAAGGTTTTGGGGACATATCCTAATGACAATGAGGAATTAATAATAGTCAGAAGAGGATCTATGATTTCTGGAAGCACCTCTTTTAGGAGCTTAGATGGTATAGGGTCTAACATACATGTTGTTGGTTTAGATGATTTAACAAGTTTATACAATTCTTCCTCTCCTATAGTAGAGAATGAGTGGAACTGTTCCTCAGGGGGTCTATAGTGCACTGTCTGATGTGATACTGTAGCTGACGGCTGAATGGTTGCAATTTTATCTCTAATAGTATCGATTTTAGAAGTAAAGTAGTTCATAAAGTCATTACTGCTGTGGTGTTGGGAAATGTCAACACTTGTTGAGGCTTTATTTTTCGTTAATTTAGCCACTGTATTGAATAAATACCTGGTGTTATGTTTGTTTTCTTCTAAAAGAGAATAAAAGTAATCGGATCTAGCAGTTTTTAATGCTTTTCTGTAGGATATGTCCATTTTTCGGGCTGCTCTCTTTAGGGTGCGAGTATGCTCATTATACCATGGAGTCAAACTGTAACCTTCCTTAATCGTAAAGGAGCAACTTTATTTAAAGTGTTAAAAAAGAGAGAGTCCATAGTTTCTGTTACATCATCAAGTTGTTCTGAGGTTTTGGATATGCTAAGGAATTTGGATACATCAGGAAGATAACTTAAAAAGCAGTCTTTTGTGGTAGAAGTGATGGTTCTTCCATACTTGTAACAAGAAGTAGAATTTATAATTTTGGCTATATGAAGTTTGCTTAGAACTAAATAATGATCTGAGATATCATCACTTGGCTGAATAATTTAAACACTATCAACATCAATTCCATGTGACAGTATTAAATCTAGAGTATGATTTCGACAATGAGTAGGTCTTGAAACATGTTGTCTAACACCAATAGAGTTCAGAATGTCTATAAATGCTGATCCCAATGCATCTTTTTCATTATCAACATGGATAATAAAATCACCAACTATTAAAACTTTATCTTCAGCCAGAACTAACTCGGATGTAAAATCACCAAACTCTTTAATAAAGTCTGTATAGTGCCCTGGTGGCTGGTATACAGTAGCCAGTACAAAAATAACAGGGGATTTATCATTAACATTTGTTTCTCTGGATAATGTTAAATGAAGCACCATTACTTCAAACGAGTTATACTTGAAGCCTGCCCTCTGAGAAATCCTGAAAACGTTGTTATAAATTGAAGCAGCACCTCCACCTTTGCCTTTTAGACGTGGCTCATGTTTATAACAGTGATCTTGGGGGGTGGACTCATTTAAAATAATGTAATCATCAGGTTTTAGCCAGGTTTCTGTCAAACGAGTCTATATTATGACCAGTGATCATATTATTTACAAAAAGTGTTTTTATAGAAAGGGTATTCTGATTCTGATATTCAATAAGCCAAGCTTTATCATTTGTTTATCCATATTGCTTCTGTTTTTTATTTGTTGAACCTCAATTAAATTGTTAATCTTAACTTGGTTTGGACGTTTTTTGTATTTTCTAGTTCGGGGAACAGACACAGTCTCTATAGTGTGATATCTAGGTGAAAAAGTCTCTATGTGCTGAGAATTAACTGACCTCTGTGACGGGAGGCAGCTAGCAGACGGTCGGTTTAGCCAGTCTGCCTGCTTCCTGACCTGGGCCCCAGTTAGTCAAGTACAGTATAAACACTAAGACTATTTGCCATATTTCCAGAGAGAAGAGTGGCGCCACCCCAGGAGGGATGAAGACCATCTCTTTTCAACAGGTCAGGTCTGCCCCAAAAGCTCGTCCAATTGTCTATGAAACCTATGTTATTCTGTGGGCACCACTTAGACATCCAGCCATTGAGTGATGACAATCTGCTATGCATCTCATCACCACGGTGTCACAGTGTCTGACATCGTGCTTGCAAGTTCACACACCTCTTTAATGTTATTTTTAGTTATCTCCGACTGGCGAAGTCGAACATCATTAGCGCCGGCATGAATAACAATCATACTGTATTTACGTTTAGCATTAGCCAGCACTTTTAAATTTGCCAAGATGTCAGGCGCTCTGGCTCCCGGTAAACATTTGACTATGGTGGCTGGTGTCTCTATATTCACGTTCCGTACAATAGAATCACCAATAACTAGAGCACTTTCATCAGGTTTCTCAGTGGGTGCATCACTGAGTGGGGAGAACCTGTTTAATGTTTTGATCGGAACAGAAGAGCGGTGTTTTGACCCATGACTACGCTGCCTCACCCAGTTGCCCTGCTGCAGGGGCTCTGTTTCTGGAACCGAACAATGTACAGGAATCCCTGAGCTAGACGCATTCAAAGCCGTATCTAGAGCCCTAACATTCTTACTGTCCTCAATTAAAGTTTGGATGCGTGTCTCTAATTCTGAAATCTTCTCTGTCAGCCTAACTAATTCCCTGCATTTATCACACATCCCTCATCAGCGACAGAGATAGATAAACTGTACATGTGGCAAGAGGTGCAAATAACAATAGCAGGAGAAGCCATTACTCACCGTGCTTGATGAAATATTCTTACTTCATGTGTGTGTTTGTGTGCATGTAGGTATTACAAGGAGAAGGTGACTTTTCAGGACATTACCCCATGTCCCCACTTTTCAAAACACATATAAACACACAGATTGGAGTGCACTGAAAATCTGAAATAGCACAAAGTTTCCTGTGACGGCCAGGGTTAGGTGTATTGTTGGTGTACGGCAATAGAATATATAGTTTGTACAGTATAAAAACCATTACGCCAATGGGATGTCCCCACTTTTCACAAAAACAAACATGCGTGTGTGAGTGTATGTGACAATGAGAGTGAGGGGGGGGGGGGGGGGGGTGTGCACAATAGAAGGATATGGTCTTTGTGTTGTGGTATCAGCATCAGAATAGACTGCACCATGACGTAAACTACCATAAAGACTTATGGCAAGGCATAAACACAAATTATGATGCTTTTGTTGTTTGATACTGATATGAGAGTTTATACTTATGCAAATAAACTGTGTGTGTCAAGTCAAGTCACCTTTATTTATATAGCGCTTTAAACAAAATACATTGCGTCAAAGCAACTGAACAACATTCATTAGGAAAACAGTGTGTCAATAATGCAAAATGATAGTTAAAGGCAGTTCAATTGAGTTCAGTGATGTCATCTCTGTTCAGTTTAAATAGTGTCTGTGCATTTATTTGCAATCAAGTCAACATCAAGTCAACGATATCGCTGTAGATGAAGTGACCCCAACTAAGCAAGCCAGAGGCGACAGCGGCAAGGAACCGAAACTCCATCAGTGACAGAATGGAGAAAAAAACCTTGGGAGAAACCATGCTCAGTGTGTGTTAGCAACAACACGGTCATGGGTTCAATTCCCAGAGAGCACACATACTGGTAAAATTTAGCTATACCTTGAATGCATTGCATATTTCTTTGATTAAAAGTTTATATCTGCTATTTTTGCCTTTATTTTGCCAAGCAAAGTTGGGGGACAGGATCATAAAGTACCACAAGCTGGTAATTGAACTCAGGTCATCAACCACGTTGCATGTCACGAGTGCTGCCCATGAGTTTATCAATTGAAACTTTGTATGCAAATGTGTAATCTCTTTCAAATAGTGTTAAAAGCTTTTAAAAATCCTGGTATTTATTTTGATTTTGGATTCAGTGTATTGGCTTCCTTTTATTTGTGGAATGTGTCTGCCTAAGATTATAAAAGGGAGGGAAAGAATACACTTTAACATCAGTGCATTCTTATAACATATTATCTAACATGTTATTCACTTAAAAAAAAAAAAAAACACTACATATTAGGAAGAGGATTTGATTATTTTCCATGGTAACTAACAGAGTGAAATCAGCTATCATGGGTCTGTGTGTGTGTGTGTGTGTGGGTTTTGCACTTTGTGGGTGAAGTCTGTGTGTTACGCGTCAGCACTGATTAGTTTGTGGGCGTCTCCGTTAATTGTCATCAGCAACAGCTGTCACTCATTACTCATCCCTATATATTGGCTTGTCTAGCATCTTGTGTTCGTGAGAGCGTTGTTTCATGTTTGTAACCTATGCCTTGCTTTCTTGTGTGTTTCTGCGTTGGATGTCCGTGTCTCCCCGGAACCCCGTCCACTCTACGCAACCCACCACCAAAGAAACACCACTTAACTTCGGCTCGCTTCCCCGCAGTTCCTTTGTCACCCTCTCCTGCTGCCAACTCACCTCAGCCTTCCGGATTCGTCATTCCTCACCACCATCTTGGACTGTGCATTCCTCACAGCGTTATTCGTGTCTCAGTTTTGTATTGTCTCATTGTCTTCATTAAATCTCATTAATCTCGCACTTGCTTCCTGCCACTCCTTCTCCCAGCCGTTTACAGAACGCTCTCACCCACCATGGAAGCAGTGAGCACCACTTCACTGTCTGAATTCATTCACCACAGCGTCAACCGCATGGATCAGCAGAAGGAGAGCATCGTGAACACCGGACGCGCGATCCAAGCCCTGGTGACACAGGTGTCCGAGCTCACCCAGCAGATTCATCAACTCACCTCTCCCACTGCGCCCACCCCACCGCCTGTGCCGCCCATCCCCCGGGAGACCTCCCAGGACCACTTCCGGCTAGAGCCGGGATTTCCGGCGCCAGAGAGTTACTCCGGTGAGCCAAATTTTTGCAAGACTTTCCTTAACAAATGTTCCATGCATTTTGCATTGCAGCCCCGCACCTTCGTGACAGAGGAGTCCAAGGTTGCGTTTGCTCTTACCCTACTCTCTGGCAGGGCTGCCTTATGGGGGATGGCGGTGTGGGAAAATCAACATCCGTGTTGCGCCTCGTTCCACTCCCTCTCCAAAGAGATGAAACGGGTCTTAGATCGAGCCGCGGCCGGCAGGGAGGCCGCTCACCAGCTCTCGGACCTGAAACAAGGAAAATCATCAGTGGCGGACTATTCCATTCAGTTCCGCACCCTGGCGGCCGCGTGCCAGTGGAACGAGGCGGCGCAGTGGGATCTATTTCTGCATGGGTTGGCTGACCGTGTTCAGAAGGAGATCTACCTCCTCGAGCTGCCCCCAACGCTCAACGGCCTAATTGACCTGGCCCTTCGGGTGGACGCTCGGATTAATCGCCTGGGTAGACAAGTCAGTCCTACACGCCATTACATCTCTCCGGAAAGGGGCTGCTCGAGTCGAGAGAACATGGTCAGTCCCGTCTACCATCACGAACCCATGCAGGTGGGTAGAGCTGGGCTTTCCCGGAGGGAGAGAGAGCGGCGGAGGTCCCAAGGACTGTGTTTATATTGCGGTGGCTCGGAGCATTCCATCCATTCCTGTCTGGTAAAAAGAGCCAGCCCAGTAGTAAGTTTGAGGCTACTATCGGGTGGGATCTCCGCCGGAAAGTCCTCAACCACATCATTGACTCTCCTTCCAGTGAAACCACACTCACGACTGTCACGCCCTTGTGGACTCTGGGGCTGAAGGTAATTTAATTGACTCTCTCCTTGCACGTCACTTGAACCTTCCTGTCCTTCCTGTGTCTCATCCCATCCATGTCACCCCACTCAATGGCCAGGAACTGCCACACGTCACCCACTACACTAAACCCATCACTCTGCTCACCTCAGGCAACCACAGTGAAACCATATCCTTTTACCTCATGGACTCCCCTGTTGCTCCCATTGTTTTAGGTCACCCCTGGTTAATCAAACATAATCCACGAGTGGATTGGGGTTCCAACACTGTCACCTTGTGGAGTGAAAGTTGTCATGAGTCTTGTCTGGTTTCTGCTTGTCATGTTGTGCCTGTTTCTGTCTTTCAGAAATATACCATGGTGTTATCAAACATGCCCGCAGAGTACTTGGATCTGAAGGAGGTGTTCAGTAAGTCCCGTGCTGCTTCTCTTCCTCCGCATCGTCCCTACGACTGTGCTATAGATTTAGTGCCAGGTAAGTCTCCGCCTAAAGGCAAACTTTACTCTCTTTCTATTCCGGAGAGGGAGGCCATGGAGAAATACATTTCTGATTCCTTGGCATCGAGGTTCATCCACCCTTCCTCTTCTCCAGCGGGGGCGGGATTCTTTTTTGTGGGTAAGAAGGATGGTTCTCTGCGACCTTGTATTGACTACCGAGAGCTGAACAACATCACAATAAAGAACACCTATCCGTTACTGTTGATGTCTTCAGCTTTCGAGAGGTTACAGGGAGCATCCGTATTCACAAAATTGGATTTACGTAACGCTTATCATCATTTGGTCCGCATCAGGAAGGGGGATGAATGGAAAACCGCCTTTAACAGCCCTAGAGGGCACTTTGAATATTTTGTGATGCCGTTCGGGCTCTCCAACTCACCAGGGGTTTTGCAAGCACTCGTTAATGACGTGTTGAGAGACATGGTAGATCAGTTTATATATGTTTACCTGGATGACATACTGATTTTTTCTTCATCTCTCCAGGAACATCTTCAACACGTCAGACGAGTGATCCAGAGATTACTCAAGAATGGGCTTTTTGTCAAGGCGGAGAAATGCGTATTCCATGCACAGTCTGTTCCCTTCCTAGGGTATATCGTCTCGTCCGAGGGAGTACGTATGGATCCTGACAAAGTTAAGGCTGTGATAGATTGGCCATCTCCAGATTCCCGTAAGGCCCTACAGTGGTTTCTGGGGTTCACCAATTTCTATCGACGTTTCATTAGTAATTTCAGCCAACTAGTCTCACCTCTGACGGCCTTGACCTCCCCCAGTACTCCGTTCAGGTGGTCGGACTGCATTTACCAACCTCAAGAGCCGCTTCGTTTCGGCTCCCATCCTTGTAGCCCCTGATCCCACACGGCAGTTCGTGGTAAAAGTCGACGCATCAGAGGTGGGGGTAGGAGCAGTTCTTTCCCAACGTGCTGCCTCGGACGATAAGATGCATCCCTGCACGTTTTTCTCTCATCGGTTATCTCCTGCTGAACGCAATTATGACATTCGTAACAGAGAATTGTTGGCCGTCAAATTAGCTTTAGAGGAGTGGCGTCACTGGTTGGAAGGTTCAGGGGTACCTTTCATTTTTTTTGTACCGATCACAAGAATTTCGAGTACATTAGAACTGCCAAAAGACTCAATTCCAGGCAGGCTCGGTGGGCACTTTTTTTCGGTCATTTTGATTTTACTCTGTCGTACCGCCCGGGTTCCAAAAATGTCAAACCCGATTCTTTGTCACGTCTTTTTGATCCCTCCGCCCCAAGTGACTCCCAAGTGTATTTTACCTGAGAAAATAGTCGTCTCAGCACTCGTATGGGAGGTCGAATCGAAGGTCAAGACGGCCTTAGAAGGTGTAACGCCTCCGCCCGGTTGCCAACCGAATCGTTTATTTGGCCGGAAGAGTTACGGTCCGAAGTTATTCAGTGGGGTCACTGGTCTAATGTTGCTTGTCATCCAGGGATAAGCCGAACCAAGGGGTAAGTAAAGATTAAACAAAGATTCTGGTGGCCACTTATGGCTCGTGATGTCCACGATTTTGTTTTGGCTTGCTCAGTTTGCACCAGTGGTAAGTCGTCTAACCAGCCTCCTGATGGGCTTCTTCAACCGCTGTCCGTCCCTTCGAGACCCTGGTCACATCTCGCACTAGTTTTTGTTACCGCCCTCCCACCCTCTAATGGCATGATGGTCGTTTTGACCGTAGTGGATCGGTTCTCGAAGGCTGCACATTCAGTTACATGGTCTCCCGGTAGACGTTGTTTCTGACAGGGGATCCCAATTCATATCCAAATTTTGGAAAGAATTTTGTAAGTTGCTAGGAGCGACGGTTAGCCTGTCTTCGGGTTATCATCCCCAAAGTAACGGGCAGTCTGAGCGAGCCAACCAAGATTTAGAGGGAACGTTGTGATGTTTGGTCTCCAAGAATCCTTCTTCCTGGAGCCAACAACTCTCTATGGTGGAGTACACTCACAATTCGTTACCAGTGTCAGCTACGGGCCTCTCTCCATTTCAGTGCAGCTTAGGTTACCAGCCACCAGCTTTTCCTAGTCTGGAATCTGAAGTCGCGGTCCCCTCCACTCACGCATTTGTCCAGAGGTGCCACCACACCTGGACCAGAGCCCGCGAGACTCTGCTCCGGATGAGGGAGTGCACTAAGGCCAAGGCCGATCGCCACCGGTCAAAGCCTCCTGTTTACATCGTGGGTCAAAAGGTATGGAGGGGGGGTCATGTCACGGTTGGTAAACCGTGATCTCTGGGTCTTGCACTTTGTGGGTGAAGTCTGTGTGTTACACGTCAGCACTGATTAGTTTGTGGGCGTCTCCGTTAATTGTCATCAGCAACAGCTGTCACTCATTACTCATCCCTATATATTGGCTTGTCTAGCGTCTTGTGTTCGTGAGAGCATTGTTTCATGTTTGTAACCTATGCCTTGCTTTCTTGTGTGTTTCTGCGTTGGACGTCCGTGTCTACCCGGAACCCCGTCCACTCTAGGCAACCCACCACCAAGCAACACCACTTACCTTCAGCTCGCTTCCCCGCAATTCCTGTGTCACCCTCTCCTGCTGCCAACTCACCTTCGCCTTCCCAAATTTGTCATTCCTCACCACCATCTTGGACTGTGCATTCCTCACAGCGTTATTCGTGTCTCAGTTTTGTATTGTCTCATTGTCTTCATTAAATCTCATTAATCTCGCACTTGCTTCCTGCCACTCCTTCACCCAGCCGTTACAGTGGTACTCTGTGAGCTTCAGGGTTAGATAATGTGAACTATAATTAAATGCATTACTTAGTGCTGTGTTAGTAGCATCCCTGATCACATTGTCTGATAACAGAACACATAGACCATGTGTATTCCGGCAGCAAGACATGGTCACTCTGAACACATACACAAACATATTCCAGAGCAGGGCTAGTTAAAGTTTTGTCAAACATCCAGTTGCATAAATGCTTGCTCTCTCAGAAGTGGTTTTATATATTGATTTCAACAGCAGTTCAAGACAAGACTTTCTTAAATTTAAATCATTTTGTGAATTCTGGTTAATTCTTAAAATTCTAATATCATCATATTTTGGTCATTGTCATGAGATGAATACACACACACACACACACACACACACACACACACAAACCACAGGTTTCTGAGACCACTAATGTTCAAATAGTGCTTCTGTTCAAATGAACTGCAAACTAGCCCAAATCTGCTTAAAACCTTCTCTCTCAATGAGAAAAAGCTGCTTCATTCAATGTTCAGTGCAAAACTTGCGAAACTGAAAGATGCTTATTTCTAATGAAATAAAATATTTTTTGCAATGCAGTGAGACAGATTTAAATGTGTTAGAAGTTATATGCACACAAACTTATGTTAGAGCTTCAATGGTCAAGATTGTCAGTTTGCAGGTTTCTAAGACCACTAATGTTGAAATAGTGCTTCCTTTCAAATTAACTGCAAACTAGCCCAAATCTGCTTAAAACCTTCTCTCTCAATGAGAGAAAGCTGCTTCATTCAATGTTTAGTGCAAAACTTGCCAAACTGAAAGATGCTTATGTCTAATGAAATAAAAGGCTTTTTGCAATGCAGTGAGACAGATTTAAATGTGTTAGAAGTTATATGCACACAAACTTATGTTAGAGCTTCAATGCTCAAGATTGTCAGTTTACAGGTTTCTGAGACCACAAATGTTCAAATAGTGCTTCTGTTCAAATGAACTGCAAACTAGCCCAAATCTGCTTAAAACCTTCTCTCTCTCAATGAGAGAAAGCTGCTTCATTCAATGTTTAGTGCAAAACTTGCCAAACTGAAAGATGCTTATGTCTAATGAAATAAAATGTTTTTTGCAATACAGTGAGACAGTTTTTGATGTGTTAGAAGTTATATGCTCAAAATCTTATGTTAGGGCAATATTGTCAGTTTACAGGTTTCTGAGACCACTAATGTTCAAATAGTGCTTCTATTCAAATGAACTGCAAACTAGCCCAAATCTGCTTAAAACCTTCTTTCTCAATGAGAGAAAGCGGCTTCATTCAATGTTCAGTGCAAAACATGCCAAAATGAAAGATGCTTATGTCTTATGAAATATAATGTTTTTTATAATGCAGTAAAACAGTTTTTAATGTGTTAGAAGTTATATGCACAAAAACATATGTTAGAGCTTCAATGCTCAAGATTGTCAGTTTACAGGTTTCTGAGACCACTAATGTTGAAATAGTGCTTCTGTTAAAATGAACTGCAAACCAGCCCAAATCTGCTTAAAACCTTCTCTCTCAATGAGAGAAAGCAGCTTCATTCAATGTTTAGTGCAAAACTTGCCAAACTGAAAGATGCTTATGTCTAATGAAATAAAATGTTTTTTGCAATGCAAAAAAGATTTAAATGTGTTAGAAGTTATATGCACAAAAACTTAAGTTAGAGCTTCAATGCTCAAGATTGTCAGTTTACAGGTTTCTGAGACCACTAATGTTGAAATAGTGCTTCTGTTCAAATGAACTGCAAACTAGCCCAAATCTGCTTAAAACCTTCTCTCTCAATGAGAGAAAGCTGCTTCATTCAATGTTTAGTGCAAAACTTGCCAAACTGAAAGATGCTTATGTCTAATGAAATAAAATGTTTTTTTGCAATGCAGTGATACAGATTTAAATGTGTTAGAAGTTATATGCACAAAAACTTATGTTAGACCTTCAATGCTCAAGATTGTCAGTTTACAGGTTTCTGAGACCACTAATGTTGAAATAGTGCTTCTGTTCAAATGAACTGCAAACTAGCCCAAATCTGCTTAAAACCTTCTTTCTCAATGAGAGAAAGCTGCTTCATTCAATGTTCATTGCAAAACATGCCAAAATGAAAGTTGCTTATGTCTTATGAAATATAATGTTTTTTTACAATGCAGTAAAACAGTTTTTAATGTGTTAGAACTTATATGCACACAATCTTATGTTAGAGCTTCAATGCTCAAGATTGTCAGTTTACAGGTTTCTGAGACCACTAATGTTGAAATAGTGCTTCTGTTCAAATGAACTGCAAACTAGCCCAAATCTGCTTAGAACCTTCTCTCTCAATGAGAGAAAGCTGCTTCATTCAATGTTTAGTGCAAAACTTGCCAAACTGAAAGATGCTTATGTCTAATGAAATAAAATGTTTTTTGCAATGCAGTGAGACAGATTTAAATGTGTTAGAAGTTATATGCACAAAAACTTATGTTAGAGCTTCAATGCTCAAGATTTTCAGTTTACAGGTTTCTGAGTCCACTAATGTTGAAATAGTGCTTCTGTTCAAATGAACTGCAAACTAGCCCAAATCTGCTTAAAACCTTCTCTTAATGAGAGAAAGCTGCTTCATTCAATGTTTAGTGCAAAGCTTGCCAAACTGAAAGATGCTTATGTCTAATGAAATAAAATGTTTTTTGCAATGCAAAAAAGATTTAAATGTGTTAGAAGTTATATGCACAAAAACTTATGTTAGACCTTCAATGCTCAAGATTGTCAGTTTACAGGTTTCTGAGACCATTAATGTTGAAATAGTGCTTCTGTTCAAATGAACTGCAAACTAGCCCAAATCTGCTTAAAACTTTCTTTCTCAATGAGAGAAAGCTGCTTCATTCAATGTTCATTGCAAAACATGCCAAAATGAAAGTTGCTTATGTCTTATGAAATATAATGTTTTTTACAATGCAGTAAAACAGTTTTTAATGTGTTAGAACTTATATGCACACAATCTTATGTTAGAGCTTCAATGCTCAAGATTGTCAGTTTACAGGTTTCTGAGACCACTAATGTTGAAATAGTGCTTCTGTTCAAATGAACTGCAAACTAGCCCAAATCTGCTTAAAACCTTCTCTCTCAATGAGAGAAAGCTGCTTCATTCAATGTTTAGTGCAAAACTTGCCAAACTGAAAGATGCTTATGTCTAATGAAATAAAATGTTTTTTGCAATGCAGTGAGACAGATTTAAATGTGTTAGAAGTTATATGCACAAAAACTTATGTTAGAGCTTCAATGCTCAAGATTTTCAGTTTACAGGTTTCTGAGTCCACTAATGTTGAAATAGTGCTTCTGTTCAAATGAACTGCAAACTAGCCCAAATCTGCTTAAAACCTTCTCTCTCAATGAGAGAAAGCTGCTTCATTCAATGTTTAGTGCAAAGCTTGCCAAACTGAAAGATGCTTATGTCTAATGAAATAAAATGTTTTTTGCAATGCAGTGAGACAGATCTAAATGTGTTAGAGGTTATATGCACAAAAACTTATGTTAGAGCTTCAATGCTCAAGATTTTCAGTTTACAGGTTTCTGAGTCCACTAATGTTGAAATAGTGCTTCTGTTCAAATGAACTGCAAACTAGCCCAAATCTGCTTAAAACCTTCTCTCTCAATGAGAGAAAGCTGCTTCATTCAATGTTTAGTGCAAAGCTTGCCAAACTGAAAGATGCTTATGTCTAATGAAATAAAATGTTTTTTGCAATGCAGTGAGACAGAATTAAATGTGTTAGAGGTTATATGCACAAAAACTTATGTTAGAGCTTCAATGCTCAAGATTTTCAGTTTACAGGTTTCTGAGTCCACTAATGTTGAAATAGTGCTTCTGTTCAAATGAACTGCAAACTAGCCCAAATCTGCTTAAAACCTTCTCTCTCAATGAGAGAAAGCTGCTTCATTCAATGTTTAGTGCAAAGCTTGCCAAACTGAAAGATGCTTATGTCTAATGAAATAAAATGTTTTTTGCAATGCAGTGAGACAGATTTAAATGTGTTAGAAGTTATATGCACAAAAACTTATGTTAGAACTTCAATGCTCAAGATTGTCAGTTTACAGGTTTCTGAGTCCACTAATGTTGAAATAGTGCTTCTGTTCACATGAACTGCAAACTAGCCCAAATCTGCTTAAAACCTTCTCTCTCAATGAGAGAAAGCTGCTTCATTCAATGTTCAGTGCAAAACATGCCAAAATGAAAGATGCTTATGTCTTATGAAATATAATGTTTCTCAATTGCAGTCCTCGCGCCCCACTGCTCTGCACATTTTGAACGTTTCTCTTAGCGCTTCAGACATTTGTTCTATTCGAACATAAGTGCCCTGCGAAGTGGACATCACAGGATATTCAGCCATGATTCCAGTTCGAAGTGAACGTAGCTATATGTTCCAATCAAAGTGCATTGAAGTGTGCAAGACGTGAATTTGAATTGTATTGATGGTATATGATGTCACAGCTGTCCATGTTTAAAGACGCTGCACAGCACAAATCAGTGAATGAATGTTTCGATGTGAGGTAAACTTCAACAGATTTCCCCTGCTCAGAGAGTAGGGATCAATGAACATTTGAAAAACAGTTCATGCACGGAGTTCATTTCTAACGAGCTGATTATCTGAATCAGGTGTGTTAACAAAGAGAAACGTGCAAAATATGCAAAGCAGTGGGGCGCGAGGACTGGAATTGAGAACCGCTGCTAAAAGAGGACGTTTTGACTCCAGAGGAACGTTGGGTGATGTCAAGTGATTTTGAAACATGACATCTTCAAGCTACTCCCCTTCACCTTTACCAGTGAATATGTTCATATTCGTTTTGTTCATATTACATTGAGTTGTATATACACATTATTTGAATTAAATTAATTTGACAGACAGCATTCTGTAACATCATTGGTCAACATCAGACAGCTGATGTTGACCAAGCTAGCGCCAACCAACGTAACCAGAGCTGCCAACTCTCAAGCATTCACCGTGAGACACACATAATTGACTCTTTTCACACGCTTTCATGCAACACATCAATTTTCTCACGTACAGAAAAACCACGAAGCAAAGAGGACACGGAGACCAACAGACTAGACAGAGCAGGTTACTTATGATATAAAAAAATGGGTAAGTTATACCTAGCTAATTATCAAACGCAGCTATGGTTAGCCATCGCTAACATTAGCACGTTTATAGAACAGCCTTCGATACATTTCTATGTTATAACTTCCCGAAAAAAAAATACACAAACATATAAAACAAACTTCCAGCGAAATACTAACAGCATCTAACTTACCAATCCAAAAGAAATGTTGCAAGTTCGGTGTAGAACCTCATTTCTTTCAGGTCCATCAGTTGTCTCCAGCGATTGAAAGCAGTGCCGATGTTTACTCTGGTTCGGCTCCTTTTCTTATCGGATTTGATTTGTGATTCCGAGCGCGGTTGTTTCCCTGTAGTGGGTGGTGGTCTCTTGCCAAGGGCTTAAGTCATCCTTCCGCTCTCTTCCCTGAACTGAAATGAAGTAGTGGGCTGTACTTTCCACACGATTGACATCAGGTTCAGGTACGCCCACAAGCCGTGCGAGTTATTCATGTATTGCAGGTTGGCTGGTGGTTATGTTGCCCACATACCGCCTCCCATGGCCGAAACTGGTATTACGACACCTGTCGGGCCGGGGCTAGTAATGCTACTGCTAATTAAGGTTGATATCTCTGCAGCACTATAACTTGACATTTTTTTAATGGCATCATCGCCCTTATTTCTTCTCATACTTTTGATGCGTGTAGGTCATTCTTTGTATATATTTACCTCAATTTTTGCACATGGCACCTTTAATTGATATATTTCATAAACCACCTTAACTACTCTAAAATATGAGTCAGATGTTTCAGGAGTTAAAGACGTATGCTTATTTCCTATTTGGCCGATGTATATTTATTTGTTAAATTGAACCGTTATACCAACCCGTTGTTAGATGCCGTGGCATTTCCCTTCATACTGTAGGTGTGCAAAAACTTGATTTCAAAACAGTATCATAGCTGTTAAACTTACTTGTTGTGTCTTTAAATATGTATTTAATCTCCAAGCAAATCTGATTTTGTGGTGGTTGTGCTTTAAAATGAAATGATCACAATCCTAATTTAAGTGATGAAGGATTTTGAAAAGTCTGACGGTCATTAGCTGTTGAGCACTCTAATGTCAACCCAATGTGTGTGTGTGTGTGTGTGTGTGTGTGTGAAAACCGTGTGGTTTGAAAGAAAATGGTTTTAGCTTATATATGTGATTTTTACAACAAACTATAAGCATTCTAACTAAGCAACATAATATGTTTTTATTTATTTTTGATTTTCCAACCAAACCGGTTATTCGCAGTTAAAAAAGTCATAAGAATGTTTATTGTGTTGAAAAGAAAGTAAGTTATGATATATAAATAATATTTTTTAACATAAACCACAATGCGTTTATGAGGTTATGTATTTCTTCTGCTTCATGTATGCAACGGTTACCGTACACACATTTAAGAGAAATGCATAAACTCAATTGTTTTAAACAATCTAAACCATTTAGTCTGTCATTAAAAACCTCTTACATTTGTTTTCTTTACGCATCTATTTTCATCTGTCTCTGGACTCTTGCTAGAAACATTTGAGTGCTGACATGAATCCTACATGAAAGCAAAAAGATAATACTTTTTTTAAACTATTTTAAACATCATGGTTAACAACACCATTTGGAAAGTGAGAAAGGACGTCTAATCTATTGTATAAAGTTCTGTGAGACATTTGTAGCAACAAACACTTTTGGTTTCAAAGAAAACTTATGACAACTCATTTTCAATCTAATATAGGTATTTTCGTGTTTGTGACCTATTTTGTTTGTTTGTGTCTTTATGTACTTGTTTGAGTGTATATTTGTATTTGTTTGGTTACATGTTCATGTTTTCTGTATGTTTACATTTGTGTGTGTGTGTGTGTGTGTGGTTGTGTGTGTGTGTTTATGATTGTATGGTTGTGTTTGTGTACTTGTTTGCATTCTCAGTACGTCTATGTTGATATTAACAATATTTTGTTAAACAACATTTTTCTATGGTCTGACTTGTTAAAAGATTTCACATCCTTTTGACCAGTAAATTAACTTTCAGCTAACCTCGCGATCACAGGCCTAAGCAATAAAGTTGAAATTGTCACCCTTTGATCACTGAATACACAAACAATTTTGAACTTTAGCTGACCTGCAGCACACCATTTACAACACCAGAACCCCGGCAAAACTAATTAGATTACAGTTGAGTTGCAAACCCCGAAAACCTTTAAATGTTTTACAATCTTCGCTGACATGGTCGTAACAGTAAACACAAAGACATCTGATGCCAGACACCAGACGCGTTTCTACGCACTACTTGAGATAAAATATTTAGCCTTTCCTGTAATGTTGTAAAAGTTTAGACGTTTTACGATACAAATGATAACAAGTCTTTGGCAAGAAAATCTAAGACTTTCCAAAACATTTCACTCCTGTTTAATATTTGTGTATGCCTAAACGCATGTTTTAATTTGTAACCCTTCCTATCCTGCTCATAAGAGGATGGGCCCTAGGTTCGTTTCATATATACTCTCGTATGTGTGTGATATTCTGGATTAAATATTTGGGTCACTAAAATGCCTTAAACTTGGACTAAGACAAATACCTAAACTATGGTAAATAACTGAATAAATGGCACATTCTACTCAAACTCACAACAGAAACCTTGGTGTAAAAATAACAAGTTCTCACTTTAATTAAATAAAATAATTGTAAATAAAGACAGTATAAACTAAATGAAATGTCTGTGCCCTTAGGCTAGAATGCAAACACCAGTATACAATGACAGTTCAAAAAACAGTGTTTTCTTCAGGAATAAAATATTTCACACAATGTTTCACTTTTATAAAAATAATAAAAGCCGGCACCCCTTATTAGAAAAACAAACGTTGCAGGCCTGAGTCGTGGCTCGGGATCGTTGGAACCCAAAAATTACAGGTTCATTGAGTTAAAACAAAAAGAAACAGATACCTTTTCCAAGCACAATGTTACAGTCAGTTCACCTCAGTCCAGATGAGAATGGAAGCGCACACAGGTGTCCACACCGATATCCACACGATCTCTGATGATTATCCAACGTTGCCAGAGGAACTCTGAGCATCCCTGGTAGCTCAGAGCGCTATCTGGTTCACGTCCTCTCGTTTCCTGGTCGGGAACTGACGAACAGCTACATGGCTAGCTGCGTTAGCTAACAGCTGCATCCACACAGTCCGATCACGTTTCTCTTAGCCTTTAGCCCGTGCTTAGCCAGCACGGCAGTCTGCATGTAATCAACAGTAATAAACTTTGTGCTGAAATTAACTGTCGCTCACAACTATCACTTGTCACTTACAAGATTATCAGGCTGACCATCAAAAGTACAAGCTATCAGAAGGTCAGCATAACAAGCTGTTCAATGCACAAACGAACTGTTTAATCCACTTTTTTTTCTCACATGCGTCTCTCCTTTCATCCTTATCTCTTCCTGTGTTCGTCCCCCTCCCCTCACAGACGTAAGGTCACATGACAAAACAACCTGGTTTTAACAGAATTATCCTTCCTCTAAAAGAAAATAATGTTTTCTTTTTTTGGCTTTTACATTATGAAATAAACTAACGTTCTCTTTTACAAACACAATTTAACATGAATTCGCCCACTTTTTAAACACAATGAAAACATCAGATTTTTAACCACCTCTTAACTTTATATTCTCTTAACATGTTTTTTAATCAACATGAACTATTTATTTAAATGTGTTTTAACATTTCAGCTGGGTTACACCCTCCCCCTTCTAATAGTCTGGTGTCCTCAACAGACAACAACTCAAACTCTACTTTAGGAGAAAGGTAAATATAACAACAGCTTATCTCAGTTTAATTCTTTCCAATCTTAATAACCACACCTCTGTGTATGATAGTGATTGGCTGATCTCTAGCTTTACCAGGCTCATCATAGGTTAGTCTTACTACTGGTTTGATGGGTCTTTTCGAGCGTGTTTCAGCTTTATTAATCAATGGCTCTGGTGTTTGACTAGCATCTACGCTAGCATCTACGTCTGCAGACTTAAGAGCACCGTCATCTTGACTTTCATTTGGTTCAGCTTCTGGCTCTTCAGAGCTCTCCTGTCCAGTCTCCTCCAGCTCATCATCAGTTTCAGGAGCAGCATCCGGACTGGGTCCCTCCTCCACCTTATCATCCTCTTCAGAGCTCTCTTCTGACAGCGGGGGGATCTACATCCTCCTGCATGTCCTCTGAAAGGTGTGTAGTCGGTCTGGTCCTGGGAGTCTCTCTGAGCTTATAGCAAATCCTAGTAGGTCTGTAGTACTCCGAGTCGGAAGAAGAATCAGTGCTGAGTGGCTCGGGGAGGACAGTGTCAGGTAAGGTCAATGTCTGTTTTCTGGAAGTCTCAGTTCTTGTTCTTGCCCTGACACATGAGTCATGATCCACCTCTGCTTTTGGAAGTCTCACTAGCTGTCCTATTGGCAGAATGTGGTCTCTGTGAAGCGTTTTAACACATTTCCCTTCCCATTCTCAGGCCTGAGCTTATATACAGGAAGATTTGGCATTTTTCCAACAACCAGGTAAGGCATAGGATTCCACCTTGTTTGCAGCTTGTGTTTGCCTTTCAGCCCCAGGTTCCTGAGTAACACTCTTTTACCGACGTCTAAGGACTGGAAACTAACTCTTTTGTCGTAGGACTTCTTGTTCCTTTGATGAGATCTATTAGCCATTTCTGATGCCAGCCGATAAGCTTTTTTCAAGTCCTCTTTTAACTTTGCCACATAGCGGAAATGACTGTCTACTTTCCCATCCACACCCGTTCCAAAGTCCACCGGAAGCTTGGCTTCCCGGCCAAACATTAAGTAATAAGGTGAATATCCTGTTGAATCACATATAGTGCTGTTGTAGGCGTGGACCAAGTGTGGTACATGTTGGCTCCACTGACGCTTCTTGTCAGGTGTTAGCGTTCCTAACATAGAAAGCAAGGTCCTGTTGAACCTTTCAGGCTGCGGATCCCCCTGCGGGTGGTAGGGAGTAGTACGCGACTTACGAATCCCCATCATCTTTAACAGATCTTGGATCAATCTACTCAAAATCCCGCCCCTGATCAGAATGGATCCTAGTTGGTAGCCCATAATGCACAAAGAACTTGTCAACTAAGATCGTGGCCACTGTTTGAGCTTTCTGGTTCTTTGTGGGGAAAGCTTGTGCATAGCGTGTAAAGTGATCAGTTACGACCAATACACTGCTCATTCCTTTTGAGTCTACTTCCATGGAGAGGAAATCTATACACACAAGATCCATTGGTCCCCTGCTGGTAATCTGGTGTAAGGGAGCTGTTCTTTGATTAGGGGACTTGCGTGTAATACATTCTCCACAGTTTTTAATATACTGCTCAACATCTTTGGCCATCTTTGGCCAGAAGAATCTCTGTCTCAGCAGGTCAGTTATTCTTTCGATTCCGAGATGTCCCAAATCATCATGTAGGGCCCTTAGAACAGTTTCTCGATACTTGGTCGGCAAAATGAGCTGATTGACGTTCTCCTCTGAAGGCAATTTAGACTGGCGATAGAGAAGACCAGCATTCAGAGTTAGTTTGTCTTTCTCTCTTTTCAGTTGGGAAAACTCTGGATCATTCTCAACATGTTCTGGCCATTTATGATGCTGGACAGCCTGGAGTGCAGATCCAATGACTGGATCTTCTTTTTGTGCATGTACGAGCTCATCTTTGGTTATGTGTTTCAAAGCCTCAAGCTCCATGTGCATGGGGAATGAATAGATGTTTGGAATGCATTCTGGGGGAGCTCCGAGCTGATCCACATAGCGGACTGAACCATCTGAGGAAGTAGGTAAGCTGACTCTTTGACAGATCGACTTCACCCCATCCTGTGATATGGTTTCCCAATCTAAGTGGGAATCATCATCCGGAAAATGTCGGGAAAGAAGATCGGCATCTATGTTGTGCTTGCCTGGTCTGTACTGCACATCAAAGTCATAAGTCGATAAAGCAGCAAGCCATCTGTGTCCCACTGCATTCAGCTTAGCAGTTGAGAGCACATATGTCAAGGGATTATTGTCGGTCCGTACCGTAAACCGGGCTCCATACAGGTAATCATGGAAACGATCCACGACAGCCCATTTGAGTGACAAAAACTCCAGCTGGTGAATTGGATAACGTTTCTCTGACTGACTCAGCTTTCTACTTGCAAAAGCCACTGGTCTCAAACCCTCTGAATGCTGCTGATAAAGAACTGCGCCAACTCCCTTTAAGCTGGCATCCACATGAAGGATGTATGGCTTCTCTGGGTCGGCAAATGCTAGCACCGGAGCATGTGTTAGACAGTAGATGATCCGATGGAAAGCATCGATGCAGGACTGATCCCACCTTTGACCAAATGGCTCAGACTCTTTCAGATAGCTCTTGGAGGGATCTTTGTTTTGCTTTTTTATTTTTTTGTGTCAGAGCATAGCCTTTGGTTAGCTCTGTTAAGGGTCTAACTATGGAAGCATAGTTGGCTATGAATCGCCTATAATACCCGCAAAACCCCAAAAAAGATCTCAGGGTCTGCAGGTCAGTCGGCTTGGGCCAGTTGGTAACTGCTTCGATCTTTGCAGGATCTGGTGAGACGCCTTCAGATGACACAATGTGCCCGAGGTACTTTACTTTTGGCTGGCAAAATTGACACTTATCCAGAGAAAGCTTCAGCCCAGCCTCTCCAAGTCTGTCGAGCACCTTAAGTAGCCTCTCCTCATGTTCTTCTAATGATTTCCCAAAGACGATAATGTCATCCAAGTAAACAAGAACCTGTAGAAGGTTCATGTCACCCACAGTCTTTTCCATTAGCTTTTGGAAAGTAGCTGGGGCTCCTGTTATTCCCTGGGGCATTCTCTCGAACTGGAAGAACCCCAGCGGGCAAATGAACGCCGTTTTTTCCTTGTCTTCTTCGGCCATAGGAATCTGGTAATATCCACTTCTCAAGTCCAACACAGAGAACCATTTGCTGCCAGACAAAGGGTCTAATGCATCATCGATGCAAGGGGTGGTGTACTGATCCGGTATTGTACGACTATTTAGTAACCTGTAGTCAATACACATACGTATGGAACCATTTTTCTTTCTGACGATGACTATTGGTGATGCGTAAGGGCTGCGAGACTCTTTGATGATGCCTGCATGCGTGAGCTCTTGAAGATGTTTCCTTACGTCATCAATGTCAGCAGGAGTCAAACGTCTGGACCGTTGCCGGAATGGTCGGGAATCAGACAGACGGATGGTGTGCTCTGCCCCTTTAGCTTCTCCAACCTCCCATTCCTCCATGGAGAACACATGTGATCGTTGGGAAAGCTTCTGCCGGAGTCGCTCTTTCCATTCCTCTGTTACAGGGGAGTCTCCAAAGTTGATCAGGGTTTTGTCAAAGTCTGTTGCGGTTGTCTTTTGGAAAGAGACGGTAGTGACACTCTCAGTAAGATACATGTGCCCTATGACAGTGCCCTCTGGTATAACCGTCTCCCTAAGGGACTGATTTTGGACTAGAATCTGGAAGTTGTTAACATTTACTGCATTGCCAGGCACAACCATGGGCTGCAATAGCACACTAGCTGGAAGTGGTGCTGAAGGGGTTTGTGTCTACCATCAGGATGTCTTTATCAACTTCTTGCATAAACTCAACTTTACAGCTGACCTGTAAGTCTTGCCCAGGGGGAAGTGTAAGGGAACCTGGACCTTGCCATGTAACCCAACCAACATCATCATCATCGACGGTAGGTGAAACTAAAGTTGGGGGTTTAGGCGTGTTTTCGCAATGAACTTGTATGCCAAGAGTTTTGGTGATGTCAAGACCCTTTTCACTGCAGCGCTTGACCAGATTTCTCACATGACAGGTATTTGTCCCTATTATGACTGGTGTCTGCTCTTCAGACCTAGGACTGGGGCAAATGAGAGCAAGAACTGTTACAACCTCACTGATTCCAGTAACATCTGAAGGGTATTCCAGATCTACCAAACTGTAGCCACGGTAAGGATAGCTGCTGTTGGATTCACTCAAAACCCAGATGGCCAGACCAGAAACAGGATGCACGGGGACATCTGCGAGGTGCTTTTTGTACCATGACTCAAAAATAATAGTGACCTGAGAGCCACTATCCATGAGAGCATTACAGGGATGTCCATTTACTTTCAACTTTACCAAACTGGGGGGCCCGATCAAACCTTCCGGAATTACCGTTGTGACTGGCGTGTTTACAACACTTCTTTTTACATCACAGTCTACTTCAGAAGGTGTGGGGTCTGTAACAGGCTGGTTTTCTTTCACAATTTTTAGGGCTCGTATCAGCTTCCTTATGACTTTGTTTTGGTTTTCTGGGTTGTGGCACTTTGCAACAAAGTGACCATTCTCCCCACACCGGTAGCAAAACTGCTCATCGGAGGGTTTTGAGGGTCTGGTGGGGGTTCTGGGGGTTCGGGAACCAGCTTCCACCGCTGAGACGGAAGGGTTTATGACAGAGGGCTCATATGTGTTCTCTTTCTTATGCAGCTTTTGCTGCAGTCTCTTGACTTGTTTCTTTATAGCCACTAACCCGGAGTCTTGGCTTGGTTCACCTGAGAGTGAAGGGGTCACAGGCGAGGGATTGGAGAGTTCTGCTCTAGCTTCAGTGGGTTTGGGGGCCAGAGCAGCCACCATTGACTTGAGCTCTTTTACCTCAGCTTTTAAACTTTGAATCTCTGCCTGTTTAGCATCAGCTATGTGCTTTGAGCGCACTGGATTCACTGAATTGTTGAGTTTCATCCTGGATGTTTCATACTCCTCTTCATGACGAATTTCACACAGCAGTTGTAGAAAAGTTGGTGGGTAATCCTTCCTCTCCCTTAATCTTAACTGAATTAGCATCAGGTCAGAGGCGACAGCGCCTTTCAGTAGTTGGAACAAACGGGCTTTGTCCTTGTTGCTGGGCAAAACGCCTTTTCTCCGAACAACTTTAGACAGAGACCGCTCCAGGCGTCTAAGGAAATCAGACAACTTCTCCCCTGGTTGCTGGTACATCTGTCGAAAAGCAAAATACAGATCATCTCCAGACTCAGCAGTTCCAAAGGCACTCTCCAAGGCCTCCAGATATTCAGCTGGACTTGAATCAGGATGAGAGTCTCTTACAGCCTTAACTACTTCTAGTGCTGGTCCTCTTAAACATTCCATCAGCCTGCGCCTTTTTTCTCTCTCCATGCATTCGCTCTCCTCCACCATCTCTTCAGCTCAGAAATGAGCTGTGCTCTGTCTTCCATTTTGCTCTGTGGTTTAACAGAATTTTTTTTTTTTTTTTTTACTTTTTTTTTTAATTATCTGCACTGACTGTTAAAACCCCAATACTAATCACAAATCACACCAATTCCAGCGGTGCCTCCATTTTATGTAACCCTTCCTATCCTGCTCATAAGAGGATGGGCCCTAGGTTCGTTTCATATATACTCTCGTATGTGTGTGATATTCTGGATTAAATATTTGGATCACTAAAATGCCTTAAACTTGGACTAAGACAAATACCTAAACTATGGTAAATAACTGAATAAATGGCACATTCTACTCAAACTCACAACAGAAACCTTGTTGTAAAAATAACAAGTTCTCACTTTAATTAAATAAAATAATTGTAAATAAAGACAGTATAAACTAAATGAAATGTCTGTGCCCTTAGGCTAGAATGCAAACACCAGTATACAATGAAATTTCAAAAAACAGTGTTTTCTTCAGGAATAAAATATTTCACACAATGTTTCACTTTTATAAAAATAATAAAAGCCGGCACCCCTTATTAGAAAAACAAACGTTGCAGGCCTGAGTCGTGGCTCGGGATCGTTGGAACCCAAAAATTACAGGTTCATTGAGTTAAAACAAAAAGAAACAGATACCTTTTCCAAGCACAATGTTCCAGTCAGTTCACCTCAGTCCAGATGAGAATGGAAGCGCACACAGGTGTCCACACCGATATCCACACGATCTCTGATGATTATCCAACGTTGCCAGAGGAACTCTGAGCATCCCTGGTAGCTCAGAGCGCTATCTGGTTCACGTCCTCTCGTTTCCTGGTCGGGAACTGACGAACAGCTACATGGCTAGCTGCGTTAGCTAACAGCTGCATCCACACAGTCCGATCACATTTCTCTTAGCCTTTAGCCCAGGGGTGGGCAATTAATTTTGACAAGGGGCCACATGAGAAACCTGAATCGTGTCAGAGGGCCACACCAACAATAACACTTAATTCTGCTCAGCTTTCTTCCATTGTACAATTCCCTTAATTATATATTATGAATAGCTGGTACTGGTAATCAGTAGAATAAAACTAAAATAAAATTCTGTTTATATTAGGCTAAGTGAAATTGTGGTGCGTAGGTCAAATAATTTTGTGAGAAATGACATAACTTGTCCTAACGGCTGCTTCTCTGGTGGTGTAAAGTTTTGTAAAAAGTCCTTGTTGAGTGTGCAGTTTTGCTAGCAACGCATCAGACACACTTGCGCGCTCTTTTTCAGACAGATTTCTGTATTTATCCTCGTGTTTAGTCGCGTAGTGCCGATTCAAATTGTAATCTTTTAACACAGCGACCTGTGTACCGCAAATCAAGCACACAGCGTTACCTTTAATTTCTGTGAAGAAGTACTTGGCAGTCCATGTCTTGTTAAAAACACGACATTCATTATCAACTTTTCTTTTCATAGCGTGTGCTGACATTTTGAGGGTAACACCACTTGTTGCTATTCAACTTCACTGTCGCCTGGCAACAGAGCGCGAGCCTCCGCTGAGTGCGCGCGCATTCCGCGCAACTCCCCAAACAGATCTTCGGATGCGGAGGCACGCGCGCGCTGTTAAGACGAATCTGCCCGAGCAGACGGATATTAGTTTTTTTATTACCTTCGCGCTCATGCGGACGCGTCGAGTTTGACTGCAGTATCTTCTATTCTATGCGCTTTATAATCCGGTGCACCTTATAGTGCGGAAAATACGATAGTTATTTTTATAATCTATGTTGGGCCGGGGCCGGACAGGGACACACAAAGGGCCGGATGTGGCCCGCGGGCCGTAATATGCCCAGGTCTGCTTTAGCCCGTGCTTAGCCAGCACGGCAGTCTGCATGTAATCAACAGTAATAAACTTTGTGCTGAAATTAACTGTCGCTCACAACTATCACTTGTCACTTACAAGATTATCAGGCTGACCATCAAAAGTACAAGCTATCAGAAGTTCAGCATAACAAGCTGTTCAATGCACAAACGAACTGTTTAATCCACTTTTTTTTCTCACATGCGTCTCTCCTTTCATCCTTATCTCTTCCTGTGTTCGTCCCCCTCCCCTCACAGACGTAAGGTCACATGACAAAACAACCTGGTTTCCCTTTCATAGGTCACTTCGATGCTGCGGTGACGTCACCACGTATGGGAACACCTTCGTTGTGACGAATGTCTGAAGCCCTATACCATCCCGCCAATCTTATTGGCCAAATAGCGCGTGGCACCGCCCAGCATGCGTAAGCATATATATACCTGGTGCCGCGCGCCATTTACCTCAGATTTCATTCCTTCAGTACGAAGCGAATCTTCTGTGCCTTATTATCTCGCGTTCTCAGCGATCATCTACGAGCAGTATACTCCTCTCCGCGGACGCGATGAGTCAACGAAAGGTAGGAGCCGTATGATGGGTTATCACGAGGAGGCACTTATGAGAGGTTCGTTGCAGCCTCTCTACAGGTTCTCTCCTTGATAGCCTATGGCTACAGTAAAATATGCATACACTTCCCCTGTGCACTAACGCCAATAGGAAGTATCCGCGCTCTGGATTGTATTTCTTAAGTCGCCTCGCGTCTAACCCCCACCGTTTCGCTTCTGCGGTCGCCGAGGCCCCGCACGAGGTGTTGGTTAGGGGCGATATGTGCGGCTTGACTATGAATACAGTGATGCACTGGAGTTACATGTGCTCGCTCTCCCCCACTCGAGCACGTTAATCAACAGTTTTGCTCTTCAAATGGTGGATTACGGCTCACACAGCCGCCGCGTTTTCGCTAGCGGCTTGGCCCGATGTTATCTTGTTGGATTGAATCCTGCCGTGGATACGCTTCAGGATTATATACAACGAAACGCAGCGAGTTTGACGCACACGCTTTTCTTCATGTTAATATGCCAGGGACTATGCCCTTCACTGAGAGTGCTGTTAGACTGCTAATGCACATCTACCCTCTCACTGCAGTCCCCATACTCTAACTTTGACTGTCTCGCAGCAAGGGCACCTCAAGCGTCATTGAACGGAGCTATCATTCGCGCGCCCCCTCAGACACTCTGCACAATCCAGTCTTCAGAGTTTGAGGGACGGCGCGGAGGCTGGCAAAGATGGCCAGCGTATGACGGTTCACACAGCCGCCGCGTTCTCGCTAGCGGCGTGGCCCGATGTTTATCTTGTTGGATTAAATCCTGCTGTGGATACGCTTCAGGATTATACACAACGAAACGCAGCGAATGTGACACATGCGTTTTTCCTTCATGTTTGCTTAGGACTGTGCCCGCCTCCAGAGAGCGCTGTTGGACTGCTAATGCACATCTAAGGCTCTCACTGCAGTTTCCACACTCTAACATTTGACTGTCTCGCAGCAAAGGCTCCTCGAGCGTCATTTAACTGAGCTATCATTCGCGCGCCCCCTCAGACACTCTGCACAATCCAGTCTTCAGAGTTTGAGGGACGGCGCGGAGGCTGGCAAAGATGGCCAGCGTATGACGGTTCACACAGCCGCCGCGTTCTCGCTAGCGGCGTGGCCCGATGTTTATCTTGTTGGATTAAATCCCGCCGTGGATACGCTTCAGGATTATACACAACGAAACGCAGCGAGTTTGATGCATGCATTTCCTTCATGTTCTCTAACATTGACTGTCTCGCAGCAAAGGCACCTCGAGCGTCATTGAACGGAGCTATCATTCGCGCGCCCCCTCAGACACTCTGCACAATCCAGCCTTCAGAGTTTGAGGGACGGCGCGGAGGCTGGCAAAGATGGCCAGTGTATGACGGCTCGCACAGCTGCCGCGTTCTCGCTAGTAGCGTGGCCCAATGTTTATCTTGTTGGATTAAATCCTGCCGTGGATACGCTTCAGGATTATACACAACGAAACGCAGCGAGTTTGATGCATGCGTTTTCCTTCATGTTCTCTAACATTGACTGTTTCGCAGCAAAGTCACCTCGAGCGTCATTGAACTGAGCTCTCATTCGCGCGCCCCCTCAGACACTCTGCACAATCCAGCCTTCAGAGTTTGAGGGACGGCGCGGAGGCTGGCAAAGATGGCCAGTGTATGACGGCTCACACAGCTGCCGCGTTCTCGCTAGCAGCGTGGCCCAATGTTTATCTTGTTGGATTAAATCCTGCCGTGGATACGCTTCAGGATTATACACAACGAAACGCAGCGAGTTTGACGCATGCGTTTTCCTTAATGCTTGCCAGGGACTGTGCCCTCCACCAGAGAGTGCTGTTGGATTGCTATGCACATCTAACCCTCTCACTGCAGTCCCCACATTCTACATTGTTTGCCTCGCAGCAAACGGTGCTTCGAGCAGCATTGGATTGAGCTGTAATGCCAAACGTTCCCTCAGACACTCTGCGCAATCCAGCTTTCAGAATTCGAGGGGCGATTCAAGGGTCCTGCACAGACGACCCATTTATGACGGCTCGCACAGCCGCCGTTTTTCGCTAGCGGCAAAGCCCGATGTTCAATCTGTTGGCCTAATTCCTGCCGTGGACACGTTTCAGGATTATACACAACGAGATGCAACGGCTCTTATACATACACTTCCCCTGTGCACGAACGCCACGAGCTTTTCGTGCCCGGATATTTTAACATGTATGACAGCGTTGCAGGAAGCGGAAATTTTGAGACCGCTAGTATGGTCTCGGCCGTGTGTGAACGCTTGCCCGACATTTCTCTATGGGTGTTACGCACGATTTGTCATGGATACACCATTCAGTTTCAATAAGGCCCGCCTCCTTTCGGCAGAATTCTTTCCACGGTGGCGAAGCCGATGGAAATAGCGGTGCTGAGACAGGAGATGTCAACTCTGCTGAGCAAAGGGGCTATAGAGGAAGTACACCCCTCTCAGATGGAGGCGGGGTTTTTTACAGCCGTCATTTTGTGGTAAAAAAAAAAAAAAACACTGACGGATTACGACCCATTCTGGATTTACACCATCTGAATCTTGCACTCAGGAAGTTCCTCAGATTCGCTTTAGAGAGCAAAGCGTATCAGTATTTCTCAAAGTGCATGGATGGATCTCTGGCCCCGTTGCGGCCCCAGGGCGTTTGTGTTTGAACTATTTTAGGCGATTAGCTGGTGTTTAGCGCAATCGCAGACTCAAGCACACTCTCATGGGGATCTTGTGCTGAATCATTTAACAGCCTGGGCTTACGTATGGAATGTTTCACCCCGTTGTCTCCGCATCGGTCGATTCCGGTGACACAGCGATGTGTGATGTCGCTAAAAATATGTATGTCAACCGAATTCTCCTGACTGAATTCTCCTGACCGGAGTCCGGTTGGGGATTTGCGCTTCCCGAGAGACTGTCACGACGGATGCGTCTTTGACCGACTGGGGAGCTGTTTGTCAAGGGAGTTGGCACATAAACAGGTTGAAATTACTGGCTGTTTTTCTGGCTCTCCAGTATTTCTCGAATCTGCTGATCGGCCGTCATGTGCTGCTCAGATCAGACAACACAGCGGTTGTGTCATACCCGAATCATCAGAGAGGATTATTCTCTCGCCCCCTGTGCAGGCTGGCGAAACATGTTCTTTGTTTTCAGAACTAAATTCTATCGATCCGAGCTGTTCATGTCCCCGGACGTTGGACTTTGGAGCGAATTTGCTATCCAGGCAGACTCTGGAGCAAGCGGAGTGGGGATTGCACCCCCAAACGGTGAGTCTCCTATGGCAGATTTTCGGGGAAGCGAAGTGGAATTGTTTGCGTCAAACACGACTGCGCATTACCCGCTTTGGTTCTCCCTATGCCCTCCAGCACCCCTGGGCTTGGATGCATTAGCCCACAACTGGCCCAGGACCAGTTTGTATGCGTTTTCCCCCAATCTGTCTGATTTCGGCGGTATTATGCAGAATACGGGTGGACAGGGTGGAACAGCTGCTGCTGGTGGCTCCGCGGTGGCACACACACAGCCGTGGTTTGTGGATCTGATCAATCTGTTAGCGGGCTCTCCATGGGAGATTCCCCTCAGACAGGATTTATTATCAAAAGCACAGGGACTGATTTGGCACCCGAGGCCAGATCTATGGAATCTGTGGGCGTGGCCTCTGAGCGGAGTGAGTTCATATGTCCCGGTCTTTCTGCTGAAACTACCGAGACTATACTGAATTCTAGAGCAGCTTCTACGAGACGCTTATATGCTTTCAAGTGGAGACTGTTTACGGCCTGGTGTGAAACTCATAATATGGATCCAGTTTACTGCCCAGTGGCGTCAGTACTGGAGTTCCTTCAGGAACGTTTTTCGGATGGAGTGACACCAGCTACCCTAAGGTTTACGTGGCAGCCATTCAGCTTACCACGAATATATAAATGGTGCCTCAGTGGGCCGTCATCCACTGTTTCTCGTTCATACAGGGTGCGCGACGGCTGAGGCCTTTCCACCCCGTGCGGGTCCCTTCATGGGTTTTTCCATTGTGTTGCATGGTTTATCAGGGCATCTGTTTGAGCCCTTGGAATTGTTCCGGATAAATCCTGACTTTTATAGCACAGACTCTGTGGAAGTGTTGTTGCGACCAAGGCCTAATTATGTCCCTAGGTCGCATCTATCCCTTTCGCTTTCAGCAGGTGGTCCTGGAGGCTTTTTCTCCTGCTGCGGCGGAGTCTGGGGATCTAAGTCTTTGCCCTGTGAGAGCGTTAAAGACTTATGTGGATCGTACTGCCCCATGGCGTGAGTCTGACCAGCTGTTTGTCTGTTTTGGACATAAGAATAAGGCCATGCAGTTACGAAACAGCGCATGTCCCATTGGCTGGTGCAGGCTATTTCCTTGGCCTATGGGGCGCGTGGGCTCGCTTCGCCCTTAGGAGTAAAAGGTCATTCCACGAGAGCAGTGGCTTCTTCTCAAGCCTTTCTCAGTGGATCTTCTATGGATGATATCTGTGCTGCGGCAGGCTGGTCCTCACCGAGCACTTTTATCAGGTCTTACAGTCTGGATGTGAGGATGGCTCCTGGCTCCCGGGTTCTCTCCGCTTGACCAGATGCTTCCTTGGATCCAAGCTATCAGGTACGTCAGGCGTGATGGTATAGCGTTCCCATACGTGGTGACGTCACCGCAGCATCGAAGTGACCTATGAAAGGGAACATCTTGGTTACGTATGTAACCTTGGTTCCCTGAATAGGGAACGAGATGCTGCGGTTCTGGCCGTGCCGTACCTTGATAGCTTTCTTCTTCGTCATGAAATCTGAGGTAAATGGCGCGCGGCACCAGGTATACATATGCTTACGCATGCTGGGCGGTGCCACGCGCTATTTGGCCAATAAGATTGGCGGGATGGTATAGGGCTTCAGACATTCGTCACACTGAAGGTGTTCCCATACGTGGTGACGTCACCGCAGCATCTCGTTCCCTATTCAGGGAACAAAGGTTACATACGTAACCGAGATGTTTAACAGAATTATCCTTCCTCTAAAATAAAATAATGTTTTCTTTTTTTGGCTTTTACATTATGAAATAAACTAACGTTCTCTTTTACAAACACAATTTAACATGAATTCGCCCACTTTTTAAACACAATGAAAACATCAGATTTTTAACCACCTCTTAACTTTATATTCTTTTAACATGTTTTTTAATCAACATGAACTATTTATTTAAATGTGTTTTAACATTTCAGCTGGGTTACAAATTGATATAGCAATGATAGAAGTTAATATTGCAAAAATAAAAGACGTATTCAAGGATGTAGGTTAGCCTACTGAAGTAAGTGTGAGTGACTTATTAAAATTAAATAGAACAATACTTTTTTCCAACAAGGATTTTTGTTGAGATGAAAAAAATTAAATCGTAAAGGTTAACCTATTTTTTTTTTATAATTGAAGTCTTTATTTATTTTTAACATTTTTAACAAAATAAAACCAAAACACCCATAAAAAAAAAAAAAAACAGCTTCCAAACACGATTAATTCACATTTACATTCATATCAATAATCCCTACAGACATACACACATGTAAAACTTCCACACACTGAGAATCACTCGAGCAGCTGTAATCACCCCCACCTTTATAACCACAAAATCATATTTCAAAACTCCTGGTAACACAGACTGATCCCCTAATAAGCACAATCTTGGTGACATGGGTATTGTCAAGCCGATCCACCTTCCTGTACTGTCCAGTACTCTTTGCCAAAAGGGGTAAACTGTCCCACATTCCCAAATAACATGCAGAAATGTCCCTGGATCTGAGCTGCATTTCCAGCAGTGTTGGGAAGGTTACTTTGAAAATGTAATAGGACACAGATTACAAGATACCCTGTTTAAAATGTAATAGTAGTGTAACTTTTTCAATTACTTTATTAAAGTAATGTAACTAATTACTTTTGAGTACTTTTTGATTACTTTTCTTAATTTGTGAAGATTAAAGAATAATAAATAAAAGCATATACATCAAACTTGCCAAACTGAAAGATGCTTATGTCTAATGAAATAAAATGTTTTTTGCAATGCAAAAAAGATTTAAATGTTTCAATTCAATTCAATTCAAGTTTATTTGTATAGCGCTTTTTACAATACAAATCGTTACAAAGCAACTTTACAGAAAATTATGTTTCTACAATATTTAGTAGTAGCTAGTAGTTTGTGCACGTTTGACAGGATTTTAGAAAAAATAAAAAATAATAATAATAATACAAGACGTAGTCAGCTAGACGATGAACTATCAATATTATTCATTAATAGTTATCATATGATGCAGTCACACATGTAGCAATAATTATTTAGTTCTGTTGTTGATTCAAGGTTAGGATCATCTGGGGTCCTCTGAGGGTCAGCATCATCTCTTCTCAGGTGTTCTGGATCCAGACTGGAGCTTGTGTAAATCCTAGTTACCACGGGATGTAAATCCCGTGGCAAAACATAGAAACAAAATAGAGACATCATTAGCATAGCTGATGTTCCAACAAAGTAAAATTAGTTTAACACAAGCTAAAGAATAAAAATGCACATTTGATCAGATGCAACTACACTCACAATTTAAAAGATGCATTTTTCATATGCTTGGCGAAAGAGATGTGTTTTTAATCTAGATTTAAACAGGGAGAGTGTGTCTGAACCCCGAACATTATCAGGAAGGCTATTCCAGAGTTTGGGAGCCAAATGTGAGAAAGCTCTACCTCCTTTAGTGGACTTTGCTATCCTAGGAACTACCAAAAGTCCAGCGTTTTGTGACCTTAGGGTGCGTGATGGGTTGTCACGTGGTAGAAGGCTAGTTAAGTACGCAGGAGCTAGACCATTTAGGGCCTTATAGGTAAGTAATGATAATTTGTAACTGATTCGGAACTTAATAGGTAGCCAGTGCAGAGACTGTAAAATTGGGGTAATATGATCATATTTTCTTGACCTCGTAAGGACTCTAGCTGCTGCATTTTGGACTACCTGTAGCTTGTTTATTGAAGATGCAGGACAACCACCTAGAAGTGCATTACAATAGTCCAGTCTAGAGGTCATGAATGCATGAACTAGCTTTTCTGCATCAGAAACAGATAACATGTTTCGTAGCTTGGCAATGTTTCTAAGATGGAAGAATGAAGTTTTTGTAACATTGGAAATATGATTTTCAAAAGACAAATTGCTGTCTAATATAACACCCAGATTTCTGACTGTAGAGGAAGTAACAGTACATCCGTCTAGTTGCAGATTGTAATCTACAAGATTCTGTGTAGTGTTTTTTGGTCCAATAATTAATATCTCTGTCTTATCCGAATTTAATTGGAGAAAATTATTTGTCATCCAATCTTTTACATTTTTAACACACTCTGTTAGCTTAGATAATTGGGAAGTTTCATCTGGTCTCGTTGAGATATATAGCTGAGTATCATCAGCATAACAGTGGAAGCTAATTCCGTATTTTCTAATAATATTACCAAGGGGCAACATGTATATTGAAAATAGAAGGGGACCTAGGACGGATCCTTGTGGCACTCCATATTTTACTGATATAAATGAGATGACACCCCATGCTTCTAAATGTGTTAGAAGTTATATGCACAAAAACTTATGTTAGAGCTTCAATGCTCAAGATTGTCAGTTTACAGGTTTCTGAGACCACTAATGTTGAAATAGTGCTTTTGTTCAAATGAACTGCAAACTAGCCCAAATCTGCTTAAAACCTTCTCGCTCAATGAGAGAAAGCTGCTTCATTCAATGTTTAGTGCAAAACTTGCCAAACTGAAAGATGCTTATGTCTAATGAAATAAAATGTTTTTTTGCAATGCAGTGATACAGATTTAAATGTGTTAGAAGTTATATAAACAAAAACTTATGTTAGAGCTTCAATGCTCAAGATTGTCAGTTTACAGGTTTCTGAGACCACTAATGTTCAAATAGTGCTTCTGTTCAAATGAACTGCAAACTAGCCCAAATCTGCTTAAAACCTTCTTTCTCAATGAGAAAAAGCTGCTTCATTCAATGTTCATTGCAAAACATGCCAAAATGAAAGTTGCTTATGTCTTATGAAATATAATGTTTTTTACAATGCAGTAAAACAGTTTTTAATGTGTTAGAACTTATATGCACACAATCTTATGTTAGAGCTTCAATGCTCAAGATTGTCAGTTTACAGGTTTCTGAGACCACTAATGTTGAAATAGTGCTTCTGTTCAAATGAACTGCAAACTAGCCCAAATCTGCTTAAAACCTTCTCTCTCAATGAGAGACAGCTGCTTCATTCAATGTTTAGTGCAAAACTTGCCAAACTGAAAGATGCTTATGTCTAATGAAATAAAATGTTTTTTGCAATGCAGTGAGACAGATTTAAATGTGTTAGAAGTTATATGCACAAAAACTTATGTTAGAGCTTCAATGCTCAAGATTTTCAGTTTACAGGTTTCTGAGTCCACTAATGTTATAATAGTGCTTCTGTTCAAATGAACTGCAAACTAGCCCAAATCTGCTTAAAACCTTCTCTCTCAATGAGAGAAAGCTGCTTCATTCAATGTTTAGTGCAAAGCTTGCCAAACTGAAAGATGCTTATGTCTAATGAAATAAAATGTTTTTTGCAATGCAGTGAGACAGATTTAAATGTGTTAGAAGTTATATGCACAAAAACTTATGTTAGAGCTTCAATGCTCAAGATTTTCAGTTTACAGGTTTCTGAGTCCACTAATGTTGAAATAGTGCTTCTGTTCAAATGAACTGCAAACTAGCTCAAATCTGCTTAAAACCTTCTCTCTCAATGAGAGAAAGCTGCTTCATTCAATGTTCAGTGCATAACTTGCCAAAATGAAAGATGCTTATTTCTTATGAAATATAATGTTTTTACAATGCAGTTAAACAGTTTTTAATGTGTTAGAAGTTATATGCACAAAAACTTACAGTCTGTTAGGGGTCAACTAGTTACATATAGCTAAATTATATCATTTGATTATAAAAATAAATGTAATCAGTTACAGTCACTGAGAAAAATAATTAAATTGCGGTTAATTATGAAAATGTTACATCTGAATATTTTTCACACACGTACATGTTACATTACATTTAAAGGTGCCATCCGTCATATCTGGCAAAAAAATCAAGTCATACTCCACATTCCATACCAGATGGGGGCAGTATGCCTCAATAAAGTGAATTGGTCTACTCTAGAGTAACAAACGAGAAACGGCAGTCTCTATGCTCCGCCCCTACCTTCACAACAACCCTAGAGCATAGCTGAAGCCTATAAGACAGCGGTTCTCAATTGCAGTCCTCGCGCCCCACTGCTCTGCACATTTTGAACGTTTCTCTTAGCGCTTCAGACATTTGTTCTATTCGAACATAAGTGCCCTGCGAAGTGGACATCAAAGGATATTCAGCCATGATTCCAGTTCGAAGTGAACGTAGCTATATGTTCCAATCAAAGTGCATTGAAGTGTGCAAGACGTGAATTTGAATGTATTGATGGTATATGATGTCACAGTTGTCCATGTTTAAAGACGCTGCACAGCACAAATCAGTGAATGAATGTTTCGATGTGAGGTAAACTTCAACAGATTTCCCCTGCTCAGAGAGTAGGGAGCAATGAACATTTGAAAAACAGTTCATGCACGGAGTTCATTTCTAACGAGCTGATTATCTGAATCAGGTGTGTTAACAAAGAGAAACGTGCAAAATATGCAGAGCAGTGGGGCGCGAGGACTGGAATTGAGAACCGCTGCTATAAGAGGACGTTTTGCCTCCAGAGGAACGTTGGGTGATGTCAAGTGATTTTGAAACATGACATCTTCAAGCTACTCCCCTTTACCTTTACCAGTGAATATGTTCATATTCGTTTTGTTCATATTAAATTGAGTTGTATATACACATTATTTGAATTAAATTAATTTGACAGACAGCATTCTGTCAACATCATTGGTCAACATCAGACAGCTGATGTTGACCAAGCTAGCGCCAACCAACGTAACCAGAGCTGCCAACTCTCAAGCATTCACCGTGAGACACACGTAATTGACTCTTTTCACACGCTTTCATGCAACACATCAATTTTCTCACGTACAGAAAATCCACGAAGCAAAGAGGACACGGAGACCAACAGACTAGACAGAGCAGGTTACTTATGATATAAAAAATGGGTAAGTTATAGCTAGCTAATTATCAAACGCAGCTACGGTTAGCCATCGCTAACATTAGCATGTTTATAGAACAGCCTTCGATACATTTCTATGTTATAACTTCTCGAAAAAAAATACACAAACATATAAAACAAACTTCTAGAGAAATACTAACAGCATCTAACTTACCAATCCAAAAGAAATGTTGCAAGTTCGGTGTCGAACCTCATTTCTTTCAGGTCCATCAGTTGTCTCCAGCGATTGAAAGCAGTGCCGATGTTTACTCTGGTTCGGCTCCTTTTCTTATCGGATTTGATTTGTGATTCCGAGCGCGGTTGTTTCCCTGTAGCGGGTGGTGGTCTCTTGCCAAGGGCTTAAGTCATCCTTCCGCTCTCTTCCCTGAACTGAAATGAAGTAGTGGGCTGTACTTTCCACACGATTGACATCAGGTTCAGGTACGCCCACAAGCCGTGCGAGTTATTCATGTATTGCAGGTTGGCTGGTGGTTATGTTGCCCGCATACCGCCTCCCATGGCCGAAACTGGTATTACGACACCTGTCGGGCCGGGGCTAGTAATGCTACTGCTAATTAAGGTTGATATCTCTGCAGCACTATAACTTGACATTTTTTTAATATATATATCTAGCGAATAGCTAGAGCCAGTTGTTCCAGAAATATCGTGAAGAGCAATGGGGACAAAGAACACCCTTGACGGGTCCCGTGTGAGAGATGGAAAAAGTCTGACACCAATCCATTTGTCAAAACTGCTGCCCTCGGACAGGAATATATAGTTTTCACCCAGCTACAAAATCCAGGCCGGATCCCGAACCTTAAAAGAGCTGCCACAAGAAAGCCCCATTCTACCCGGTCAAAGGCCTTCTCCGCATCAAGGGAGAAGGCCGCCACTGGATCTAGACTAGATTTACTTTTGTGTATAAGATGGATAAGTCTTCTCATATTATCACCCGAACACCTATTCTTAATAAAACCAACTTGATCTCCATTGATAATGTCTGGCAATATCTTATCCAAGCGGGAAGCTAAAACCTTAGTCAAAATCTTACAATCAACTCGTAAAAGGCTTACTGGTCTGTAATTCGCTGGATCTGAAATATCCCTATCCTTTTTAGGAATAAGGGAGATTAGTGCATCATTAAATGTACCTGGTAAGGAGCCTATTTCTAGTGCCTCAAGATAAACTTTATGCAAGACTGGAGCCAAAATATCGATATATTTCTTATAATATTCAATCGGGAAGCCGTCCAAACCTGGCGACCTCCCATTTTTCATTGATGAAATAGCAGCTCTGACCTCTTCTTCCGTTATAGGTGCATCCAGCCTTATTTTTTGTTCCCCAGAGAGAGTTGGTAATTGTAGACCTGAGAAAAATGTCTCCATCTCCTCCTCATTAAGCGCACCAGCAGAAGTATACAAATCTTGATAGAATGATTTGAAAATTGAATTTATTTCCTTTGATGAGGTTACCACTTGGTTATCTTTTTTAATCATTGATATATTGTTTAGGTTATCTTGCTGCTTCAGTTGTCTCGCTAATAATCTACCATTCTTTTCACCCCCTTCATAAAATTTTGTTCTAAGCCTAAATAAGGCATATTCAGCCTTTTTATTATAAACATCATTTAACTGATATTTTAGTTTACAAATAGTCTGGTATTTATAATTTGAATATTGTCTCGCCAAATCCTTCTCCAATTCACGTATTTCTTTTTCCAACGTTTTTTCTCTTTCTAAATTACTTTTTTTTAAATTTGCATATGCAATTATCTTTCCTCTTATATATGCTTTGGACGCTTCCCAAACTGTGGCTACTTTATCTGTGGAACCCATATTTATTTCAAAGAAAAATTTCAGATCCTTTGTTAACTCCTCACTAAACATTTTATTTTGCAACAACATAGTGTTGAGCCTCCAGCGACCCCTCTTTGTTTTATCCGTGTTCAAATCGATTTGTAACTCTACTGTCGCATGATCACTAATGGCAATGGTTCCAATATCACAACCTACAACTGCATCTACCAAAGACTTTGATATTAATTGACCTTGAATATGTTTTATGACAATTCGAATAAAATGTATATTCCCTTGAACTAGGTTTAACTAATCTCCAAATGTCTACTAGGCTCAGATCCTCCTTCAGCAAATGAATAGCCTCTTTGTCCCTAGGTGAAGACCTACCCCTGGGGTTGCTCTTGTCAATTATTCCATCCATCACCTGGTTGAAATCTCCGGCCAATATAACCTGCCCTTCACGATCACCTATTATCTTGTTAATTCCATGGAAAAAATCTGGCTCCTCTTTATTAGGTGCATAAATATTACACAAAATTGTTCGAACCCCGTTAATTAAAGCTTCCAAACATATAATGCGCCCTTCCTTATTATTATATTTTTTCAGCATCACAAAGCTTAAATTTTTATTAATAAGGATCAAAACACCATTTTGTTTGCTTGAATATGAACTATGAAAGAAGGTGCCCACCCAATCTCTTTTAAACTTTTTTGCCTCTTCCTCTCCTACAATGTGAGATTCCTGGATAAATGCTATATCTGTATTTTTAGATTTTAAGTATGTCAGAACCTTCCTCCTTTTAACTGGGTTCCCACATCCTTTTATGTTCCATGACATTATTTTAATATACCTATTCATCTCTTTCTAAAAAAAAAAAAAAAAAAAAAAAAAAATTAAGGACACTCCTTGTGCACTTTACGAACCTGCCCAAAGCCAAAAACATTACACAACTCAAATATATATATAGGCACTCAATATTACAAAACACATCTGGCCCATTCAAACTAGCTGTCTTAGAAAAATCAAACATGAACAAAATGAACACTCTTCTTTGCATAGCAACCCAGAACAACGTTGCTAAGCGACCACCCCCTGCCCTCCCTCCCCTCTTACCCATCCCAAACTAACTTTAGCTTGAGCCTCTAAAACTTTACTTGGTCCGTGAGACACATTGATGTACGACGGCAGCACAACCCAATGCAGCCCCGTTCTGCCCATTGTTTGTTACCTTATAGTTTTCAGTTGACAAACACTTCTCCATAATGTTACATTAAGTCTCGCACTCCTCTAAGTCGACTCCTGCAGAAACTTATCAGCCTTCTTTCCATCTTTGAACGCTTTCTTTTGTCCGTTCCACATAAACATAAGTGTTGCAGGAAAAGCCAGCCTATGCTTCACTTGTAGCTCTCGAAGACGCTTCTTGGCCGGGTTGAACGCTTTTCTCTTCTCCGCCAACTCCCTCGTAACATCCTCAAAGAAGGAAAGCTTAGCGCCTTCCCAGTCGATCCCCCGTTTCTCTCTGGCCGATCGCAGTACTTTCTCCCTGGCAGATGAACATAGAAAGCGGACAAGTATCGCCCTGGGAGGTTTATTAGGGTCCGGCATTGGTGCAGGGGAACGATGCACACGCTCAATTTCAAATTCACTTCCAGAAAGCTCAAATGCTTTATCTAGAATCTCCGTCACATATTGATCCACTTTTCCAGGTTCCTCCACACCTTCTTTAAGTCCGATAATCCGTACATTATTTCTCCTACTACGGTTTTCAAGGTCCTCCACGCGTGACCATAACACCTCCAACCTCTCCTCGCATTTGTCCACTTTTGCCTCAGTAAGTGCGCTAGCATCTTCAATGTCTGATATACGCTGTTCCGCCTCTCCCAGCCTCACTTTTATGTCTTCCACTGAATCTTTCAGTTCTTTAGTTGTGTCTTTAATAGTGGTGACATCCTTTGCCACACCCTGGAGAGTAGCATTAATTTTCTTTATTTCTTCTAAAACGTCCTTTTTGCTGTCACTCCCCATGCTCTCCTCCGTTGCCGCTGGAGGGGCGTCATCAGTCGCAGGTGTGCTTTCAGGCGGCTCTAGCTAAGGGGTCTGGGCCGGGGCAAGGCTAATGCTAGCTTGTTTCTTCCTCGTGGTAGCTCCCTTGAAAAAGTTTGCTTTGTTATTATTTGCCATTTTTCCGAAGGCTGCAGTACTAGAGAAACCTCTAGAAAAACTTACATTTATGACTTTATTAAAATGAAATAAAACAACAAGGACTGTTTAGGTGAAAAATAAAGATCATATAGGCTAACCTAGTTTTAAAGTAACTCATATACACAGTTCGATCTAAAGCTCCTGAAACAGGACACATATGTTCCTAAGGTTAGGTATAGAATAGCAAAAAGAACATCTAATCATCCGTCAGATTGGCATATTTTTGGCTCTTCAGTGGGTTGAACACATTAATATACAGTAATATATATTTATTTAACATTAATATATAGTATTTTCAGTACTATCAAGTTTAAAGTGTGGTGAATCTTCAACTAGAAAAGACATTTTGTCAGTCATTTTACAGAGTTTGTTCAGAATACAAGCAAAAACAAATATTTATTTTGTATGGATACCCGCACATATAGGTAATGAAGGTAATGAAAGTAGTGGACCAGATAAAAACATTAAAATATCAGACATCAAATTTAATTCTCCAATGAGTAAATTAGAAATAAAAGGGCTAATTAAAAAAACCATAAAAAGATACGTGTCAAATTAAATGGGATGGTTGAGAATAAAGGACGGCATTTATATAATATTCAAAGAACAGTTGGAAATGAAAGGAGAATTTTGGGGATAGAAAGGAAGATCTCGCCATAGAATTGGACACATTGCACTTTAATCAGTCATTATTTATAGGAGGAAAAACATGTGTCTGGACTTAAATGTCATCTTCCTGAAACAGTTGAACCTATTTTAATAAAATGTAAAATATATGACAACTAAAGATTACAACTTACAGAAGCACTTAATATAGAAATAAATCAGATCTCATTTTAGAAATTGCTAAATAAAGATGTGACTATAGAAATGTTTCACAGATTAAGTATCTCAAAGAGTTGATAAACAGTATTTAAAAAATCACTACTAAGTTTATTATTACATTTACATTTAATCATTTAGCAGACGCTTTTATCCAAAGCGACTTACAAATGAGAACAATAGAAGCAGTCAGGTCAACAAGAGAACAACTACAGTATACAAGTGCCATGACAAGTTTCAATTAGTCTAGTATAGAACACATAGCCAGTTTTTATACATATATATATAAATGAAAAGACAAGAAAAGGAAAAGTGCTAGTGTTAGTTGGTTAAGTGCAGGCGAAAAAGATGAGTCTTTAGATGTTTCTTGAAAATGAGTGTTTCTTAAAGACTGAGATTGGGAGGTCATTCCACCAGCTGGGCACAGTCCAGGAAAAGGTCCGTGAGAGTGATTTTGAAATTCTTTGGGATGGCACCACAAGGCGTCGTTCACTTGCAGAGCGCAAACTTCTGGAGGGCATATAAGATTTAACCAGTGGGTTTAGGTAAGTTGGTGACGTGCCAGTGGTCGTCTTGTAGGCAAGCATCAGTACCTTGAATTTGATGCGAGCGGCTACTGGTAGCCAGTGTAACCTGATGAGGAGAGGAGTAACGGGAGCTTTTTTCGGCTCATTGAAGACAACCCTCGCTGCTGCATTCTGGATCAACTGCAGAGGCTTGACAGTACATGCAGGAAGGCCCGCCAGGAGAGCATTACAATAGTCCAGTCTGGAGAGAACAAGAGCTTGGACAAGAAGTTGGGTTGCTTGCTCTGACTGGAAGGGTCTAATCTTCCTAATGCTGTATAAGGCAAACCTGCAGGACCAGGTCGTTGTAGCAATGTGGTCTGTGAAGCTTAACTGATGATCCATCACAACTCCTAGGTTTCTGGCTGTCCTAGAGGGAGTAATGGTTGATGAGCCCAGCTTTATAGAGAAGTTGTGATGAAGCAATGGGTTAGCTGGAATCACCAGGAGTTCTGTCTTCGTAAGGTTAAGCTGAAGGTGATGGTCATTCATCCAGCTAGAAATGTCACTCAGATAGGCTGAAATGCGAGCAGCTACCGTCGGGTCATCTGGCTGGAATGAGAAGTAGAGTTGGGTGTCATCAGCGTAGCAGTGATAAAAAAAGCCATGCTTCTGAATGACAGATCCTAATGATGTCATGTAGATGGAGAAGAGAAGTGGTCCAAGTACTGAGCCTTGAGGAACCCCAGTAGCAAGGTGGTGTGACTTTGAAACATCACCCCTCCAAAACACACTGAAGGATCTGTCAGAGAGGTAGGACTTAACCCACAGGAGTGCAGTTCCAGAGATGCCCATCTTTCTAAGGGTGGACAGGAGAATCTGGTGATTAACAGTGTCAAAAGCAGCAGACAGATCCAGTAAGATGAGTACCGAGGATTTTGAAGCTGCTCTTGCTAGTCGCAGGGCTTCAGTAACCGAGAGCAGAGCAGTCTCAGTTGAGTGGCAACTTTTGAAGCCAGATTGGTTGCTGTCCAGGAGGTTGTTCTGTACAAGGAACATAGAAAGCTGGTTGAACACAGCTCGCTCAAGTGTCTTTGCAATGAATGGAAGAAGGGATACCGGTCTGTAGTTTTCAAGAAGCGCTGGATTTAGAGATGGTTTCTTGAGCAGTGGGCTTACCCGAGCCTGCTTGAATGCTGAGGGAAATGTTCCAAAGTTTATTATCATAAATTTTATTTTTGCATTTCTTTTATCTCTTATGTTTGAGTTAGTTTTCATTAACGTCAATGCTCCACACTCCTGTCCTGTAGGTGGCGGTAAATCCGCCTAAAGCTTTGCGTCAAAACGAAGAAGTGGTTTGAGTGGGACCGGACGTAAGCATTCTGAGTGTGTAAGGGCTGCTGGGAGGTTGTTTTACCGGAGGCTTCGCAAACTCTGCCGGAGGATCTTTTTTTCTTTCGTTTAACTCTCTGTTAGTAACAGTCTAGATTTTTAAAATGGTAGTTAGTGGTAGAGTACGACATAGTTTTGACAAGTATCTTGTGCTGGTGTTTTAAAGACGAGGTCTGATACATTTTCTTTGAGATCAGCGTAAATGCCTACCATCTTTTTTCTTTTGTTTTAACTTTTTCTAACATCGTGACAAACACCAACTTGCTTCTTTTTTTAGTATGAGGTAAGGTACAAATGCTAAAACTCTGTTACCTAGTTTTCTAACTGGTAACAAAACAGCTTTTTAAATTGTAATACTACAAGCTCTCACTTCTTTTTCACGTGTTGCTTAACGAAACATATCTGTTAGTTTTTGACTTGTTTAGTTGTTTTAGATAAATAACCAGTAAACTAGTTTTCTTTTTATTTAATTTGTAACAACTTTAACACCGTTTTTACACTTCCAAGTACGAAAAAAATGACCATTACATTGTTTCCGTCTCGTCTGTGTTTATAACCTTTTTCTGATAGTTTTTGACTTTAGTCGTTTTACATAAATATCCAGTAACCTAGTTTTCTTTTTATTTCATTTGCAACAACTTCAGCAACGTTTTTACACCTTTTTAAACTGCAATGCTACAAGCTCTTACATCTTTTTCACGTGCTGCTTAACGAAACGTATCTGATACATTTGACTTGTTTAGTTGTTTTAGATAAATAACCAGCAACCTAGTTTTCTTTTTATTTATTTTGTAACGTTTTTACACTTTTCCAAGTAGGACAAAAAACGATCATTACATTGTTTCCATTTCGTATGCGTTTATAACCTTTTTCTTGAAATACACTGTGTACTTAAAACCTTAATAAAAACTTCCCTTATACCATTTTCACAATTTCACATTTTAATGTTTAAAAAAAAGCACATAGTTTCCCAACACACAAACACACACAAAAAAAAGCCCTTTTCCCCCTCCCTCACCGAAATTCCTTCTTAGGTTCATAAGTTCATATTTAGGTCACTGGGGTGTACAGGGAGGGCAGGGGGATTGTACAAACAGGTGTCCAGAACAGATGGATTTTATGACCCTCATCAATCAAATTGTTGGAGACAACCCGCACATTACCCTCTCTTGCCACAGTTGATCCCTTGCTTAAGAGGCCGAACTTAGATCATTCTGTTTTAGCCAACTATAGACCCATTTAAAATTTGTCTTTTATTTCAAAGATCTTAGAAAAAGTAGTTCTGCAACAACTACAAAGCTTTCTGGATGAAAATAAGATCCTTGAAGTTTTTCAATCAGGTTTTAGAAAACACCACTCGACTGAGACTGCACTTCCGAAGGTTTTAAATTATATATTATTAACTGGTGACTCTGGGGATCATGCTGTGCTAGTGCTCCTAGACTTGAGTGCTGCTTTTGACACTGTGGACCATGCCATCCTGCTAGATCTTTTGGAACACTGTGTAGGCATAAAAGGAAGTGCTCTTGAATGGTTTAACTCTTATCTTTCAAATCGAAGTTTCAGAGTTAACATTGGTGAACACTCTTCTGAGGAAGCTACCTTGTCGTGTGGTGTTCCCCAGGGCTCCATTTTAGCTCCTATTCTTTTTTCACTGTATATG
Source organism: Carassius carassius (assembly GCF_963082965.1). Lineage (NCBI taxonomy): Eukaryota > Metazoa > Chordata > Actinopteri > Cypriniformes > Cyprinidae > Carassius > Carassius carassius. Next base: position 22,073,755 of record NC_081795.1, on the reverse strand, counting down.
CTCCCTTTGGGTTCTATTTTTAGAAACCATGGCCTGTCATTTCATTGCTATGCAGACGATACTCAAATCTATATGCCCTTAAAACAGAGTTCAAATGGTTTGGAAGCACTTATGTCTTGCCTGTCTGATGTAAAAGCCTGGTTGTCTTTAAATGTTTTACATTTTAATGAGAGTAAAACAGAAATAATTGTGTTTGGTCCATCAAATTCTTTTACTGCGCCTTAAGTAACCCTAGGCGATAAAAATTTATCTGTGAAGCCTTGGGTAAAAAATCTGGGTGTTATCTTCGATGATGGTCTAAAGTTTGACAAACAGATAAATTCAGTGGTTAAATCATGTTTCTTTCAGCTTCGACTACTAGCAAAAGTTAAACCCATTTTATCTACTAGAAATTTCGAAAAAATAATTCATGCTTTTATTACATCTAGATTGGACTACTGCAATTCGCTGTATCTAGGGATTAGTCAGTCAGCCCTATCTCGCTTGCAGATAGTTCAAAATGCAGCTGCTAGGCTTTTAGCACGCTCCAAAAAATGGGAGCATATTACACCGGTTTTATGCTCTCTACACTGGCTACCTGTGCGCTATCGAGTTAATTTTAGAATTCTACTTTTAGTGTTTAAATCATTAAATGGTCTTGCCCCTACTTATCTTTCTGAATTATTGACTGAACACCGACCCCTCTTGTCTGTCCGGTCGTCCAAACAGAGATTATTATGCATCCCCAAGTCGAGGCTGAAATGTAGGGGTTACCACGTTTTCTCGGTAGCTGCCCTTAGATTGTGGAATGCATTACCCCTTTGTATTAGATTTGCACCTTCACTATCTGTTTTTAAATCTATGTTGAAAACGTACCTTTTTGATTAAGCATTTTAAAACTGAGAACTTTCTACTGTATTGTTTTATAGTATTATTATGTTTTGTCTTATTGAAATGTTTTTATTGTTGTTGTGTGTTTAATAGTGCTATATAAATAAAATTAATATTGACATAGTACACATTGCTCTATCATCTATCTAATTATATAATATCAGATGGACTTTTCTTGTTGATTGTTCATTGAAAATTAGAACATTGAGTTTTACTTTAGTATCAAGCAGCAAAAGAGTTTTAGAATTACATATTTGAGTTAATTTCCACCACTTGACATAATGTGTCTTGCAATGTGACTTTTCTCTAACTAAAACAAATACAATATATCCTTTAAGTCAGGAACAAAAAAAAAGTGTGCTCGTGATATCTATTCAAAGAATGACACCAAGTGTAGTGTTTGTTTATAGACAGAGTCTCTGTTTAGTTCAGACTAAACAGAGACTCTGACAGTGTCATGTGCTAAAAAAAAAACTGGCCTTTATGTCTCCAAGTTAGTGGTAATGTAAGTGTGTGGTGTATCCAGCCAACATATGATGGTTTTCTTTTAACATTTATGCTATTTCATTTAATGGTCCATCTACATTGTAAGCTCTACATTTAGCACTATACTGAAATTCATTAGTATTTGATTCATTGACTCAGTGACCAAAACAGGCCTTAGCAAATTTCATGGATCTAATTAGTACTGTATATGTTCCTACAAAAATTGCTTTGGTCAGCGTGCCTAAACATTAAAAATATTGTTGTATGTGGGCTGAAAACAGAAAATAAATATGGCTCCTACAAAAAAAACATATAAGTTGGTAGTATATGTTTAAACCCAATAATGTTCTAACATGAATGCATACTGATTACACTGAATGTAAAATACACTTAAAGAGTTGCTTTAGAAATACACAAGGTTAGTGTCCACTTCTTTAAAGATCAATAACAGTTACATTAGAGACCCCATGCAGAATTATCCATGTCCAAAAATACACTTGGTCCCCGACTTATATGCTTCAGTGAAATGCTCAGTGAACACTTTTACAGCTGGCCCGAGGAAACCAGTTGGAGAGACTGGGGCGTCGAGAAAGGCCACTTTGTCGATCTCCTTGATCTCCATTAAGTTGATCCAGAGGTGGCATTCTAGCACAACCAGTTTGGCCATGGATCATCCAATGGCTTGGGCCGTGACTTTCATGGCATGCAGGACCAAATCCGTGGCACTGCGGATGTTGCAAAAGGCAGATGCGTCAATACCAGATTCGTCCAGGGAATGGAGGAGTTTTGCTTGGAACACCTGGAAAATGGCCATGGTGTGCAGCACCAAAGCAGCTTGGCCTGCAGACGAATAGGTTCTGACAGCCATGGCAGAGGTCGTCCTGCAGGGCTTGGAAGGAAGGGCTCTTTTGTTTTTCCACTCCACAGCCCCGCGGGGGAGGTGGGGGGGGAGGGGCAGAGGTGAGCAGCCACGGCCTCGTCCAGGAGCAGAATTCACTCATAGTCCTTCTCCTGACAGCCGTCGACTGAAGTGAGAGCTGCGGGAGAGGCAGTGCGTAAGCGGGCCGAGTAGGGGATGCGCCTCGACTTGGTCAGCTTGTCATGATCTTCAGGGAAGAATGGCGCAGAGCGCTGGCAGGGAGCCTAGCGGCGTCCTGACAGGTACCACTCATGCAGTCTGCTGCACGTTGGCTCTTCAGGTGGGGTCCAATCGAGATCGAGTTTCTCGACTGCTTTAGAGAGGATGCGGAACAGCTTGGCATCCATCCCACCTCTGGTGTTGATGGGCTCAAGCGACGGCAGGTGGGCGGGGTCAGAATCACCAGCCCAATCCTGTGTTTCAGAAGCCGTGAGTGACATGGAGTCATCAAGCGGCTCGTCCTCTGATCCGCCAAAAGAGACAAGGTCACGTTCGGGAAAACAGGATGGAGACACGTGGGCACTGGGCCTGCATGAGCTCCCCGAATTCCAGGTGGTGAGCCCCTCTACCCCGCTGTCTCTTCCTAGCCGGCTCGCAGGAGGAAGAAGGGGCGGGACCGCTTTCATTGAAGAAAGCGATCCACGAGCGCAGAGAGGCAAGACTCTGCATCGCCATAGCTGCGCTGACATTGGTTCAAAATGTTTTACAGTTTGAACTAATGGCCATGCAGTTACACTGCACTATTGAAAAAGTCTTCAGCATCGAGGAAAAAGGAGCTTTTCCACCATCGCAGTACCAGTGAAGTATCGGAAGGGAACTAGAGTTAAACCCAGCTCATGACAATACCACTCCCCCAAGGAGCACCCTAGGTAATCACAAGAAAGTAAACTGGCAAGAACGATGGAAGTCCTCAATGAGCGAGCAGTCAAGAATGTTCTGGGCCGGGTTCCAGCTACTCTCCTCCGGGCCGTACCCCTCCCAATTGACCAAGTAATGGAAACCCCTCCCCCGAGGGCAGACAGCCAACAGGTTCTTGACTCTTAAGATAGGAGAACTCTCAGGAACAGGGGAGGAGGGTAGAGAAGGAAGGGATGGTGGGTGGATAACAGGTTTAATACAAGAGACGTGGAAAACTGGGTGAACCCATCTTAAAAAGAAGGTAATACAAGTTACACTGCCACTGTATAGAGTGCCTTTACAATCGAAAAAGGGCTAATAAATTATAGGTGCAAACTTATGAGACAGAGACTGTAGGGGTAGGTTGTGAGTGGATGTATCTCAGGTACTCTTTCTTGTTTTAAATCATCCATTGCACACCCCTTTCCAGGTACGTCGACAGTGTTTTATGAAGGTCTGGATGGAGGGGACGGAGATTGAGAGGAGAATAGCGCCGGTTGGTAACCTAGACAACAGTGAAATGGAGATAACCTGGTAGATGACAACGGTAACTAGTTATAAGTGTATACGGCAACTCACATCAGGAAGTGGGGTTGTGAGTGGCTAGAGTCTGGAGCAAGTATCCCAAAATTGGATTTATGCTTTCAGCTTGTCCATTTGTCTGTGGGTGAAATCCTGATGACAGACTGGCCGTAGCTCTGATCAACCCACAGAACTCCCTCAAAAACCGAGAGAAAAATTGTGGCCCTCAATCAGAGACTATGTCAGAGGGTAGCCCATGGATCTTAAAAACACGATCAAATACTGTAAGCGCCGTCTCCTTAGTGGAATGGAGTTTGGGAGGGTGGACAAAATGGGCTGCCTTGGAAAAGTAATCAGTGACAGTAAGAATTACTGTTTTACAACAAAGGACTAGACGAAAAGGGATGGGGGCTAAGCACACTGGCAGGCAGAGAGCTGCTATATTTAGACTGGGCACAGACTGGACATGAGGCTACAAAATGGCGGACATCACAGACTAAAGCAGGCCACCAAAAATGCTGAGGGATAATAGCTTGAGTTCCAGTCACTCCAGGGTGCGCAGCGAGCCTGGAGGCGTGGCTCCAGCAGATAAAAGCTGGACTCATGGACAGTCTACCCATTGGACAGGTAGGATAGCCCTTTTTACCTGCTGATAGATTACCCAGACCATGACCACACAACCATTGGGCAGGATAGTCTCTGTGGATGAGACATCCTCAGAGGAACCGAATTGATGAGCATCAGGTTTAGTATTGTTAGATCCTGGTCTGTAGGAAATGGTAAATTCGAACGGTGCAAAGAATAGAGACACCTTGACTGTCTAGCATTTAATCTCTTAGCCGAACGAATATATTAGAGATTACGATGATCAGAATCAGCGTGAAAAACGCACTTCTTGGCCTTAACAAAAAGGCGATTCTTTAACAGGCATTGTGGCACATGACATGTGTGTTGAACGTGTTACCCGGGGTGAGGCTGAAAAAATTAAAATGTCTTCCAAGTACACAAAAACATTAAGCATGTCCCTAAGTACATAATTCACAAGCATTTGGAAAACAGCTTGAGTGTTGATGAGCCTGAACGGTATTGAAAGCAGTCTTCCACTTATCTCCCTCCTTGATGCGTACCAACTGATACACATAGTGAAGGTCTAATTTCAAGAAAACCCTTGCTCCCTGCAAGATCTTGAAGGCCTACAATGTAAGTGGCAATGGGTACTGATTCTTAACTGTTATGTCATTCAAACCACAATAATGTTTGCAGGGATACAATGAACCATCCTTCTTTTTCATAAAGAAAAACCACGTGCTGGTGGGGGAGGAGAAGGGAACAATGTTACTGGCAGCCAACAAGTCTGCAAGGTATTTCTCAAGCTCTTCGCATTTGGGTGCAGACAAGGAATAAAATCTACCATGAGGTGGCATACTACCCAGGACCAGATCAATGCTGCAGTCATATGGTTGATGGGGAGGGAGAGATGCAGCCCAGGAATGACTGAATACAGCTCGCAGATCTTGGTACTCCTTTGGGACACCAGACAAATAGCTGGGTTACTCCTGAAACAGAATGAAGACACAACGGGCACAGCCGAGCACTTAAAATGACAAGATAACCTCCAAGACATTATGGTCCATGAGTTGACCAGGGGTGCCCTAAGACGATAGGTGCTAAGGGGAATGAAAAAATAATAATAATTTATTTGTCTCTTGGTGACTGGCGGAAATGGTAAGACACACCATGATGGTGGCTCAAAGGTTCTTGGAGAGGATGAGACCATGCAGGGCATAGATGGTGGGATGGTCTCTTAACATTTGGATAGCCTAGTTCTCATTCATGAAGTTCCCTTAAATCCCCCGAATCAAAAAGGGCCACGCAGAGACAAGTGGAGACCCCCACAGCGTAGGCAGGCCCGAGGGAGGAGTCTTGTTAGATGGGGAGAAGGTAGTTGCACTCGCCAGTACTCCCCGGTCCGGCAAAAGACCTTGTAAAATGCAGAGAAAAATAGGGAGGAAAGTCAGTGTAAAGAGGGACCAGGTGTGTCTAGGATAGCACAGCATGAAACAGAAAAGAAAACTGGAGTCAAACCTGGCTCATGACAGTTGTTCCCTCAAAATATTACATCAAGGCCACAACTTCACATCATGTGGCCTCGAAATAAGGATGTCGTTAAAGTATTGCACATACAACAATGATTTATATATATATATATATATATATATAATATATATATATATATATATATATATAATATATATATATATATATATATATATATATATATATATATATATATATATGTTTTTCAAATGTAAATAAACGGAGTATCAGACGTTTTTTTGTTTTTGTTTTTTGCAACATACAGTAGTGTATAAATGCTGCTTCATTCATGTAAAATGAAAATGTGCAGTGTTTCACTGAATGGTTGAGAGCTAGCTCTGTGTAAAGGTTTTCAGTGAAATTCTTAGTTTTTCCTTATTTCCTTTTGGAGAGAAAAATGAAAGAATTATATTTTTGTTGATGAGATGTGTATATAATGTGGGAAAAGAATGTTTTATAGTTTTGTGAAATATATAGTAAAAAAAATACAAAATAATAAAAAAAGCCCAAAGTGCTTTAATTTTACTGACCCGAGAGCTTACACAAAATTAAAAATAGATTTTCTGGAGCATGGTAAAAATAATAATAATAAAATAAATAAAATGAATTAAAACTTAATTTTAAAAAGGCAGTTTTGAAAAAGGTGTGTAAAATTAAAGGTAAAACTTTCAGGTAATTAAAACACACATGATGCAAAACAGCAGTTATTGCTGTAAAATTAATTAATACCAAGCTTATTTACAGCAAGTTTGCCATAAGACCAACAAAGTTAAACAGCATTCAATAATTTAATTGTACATTTAACAATTCAGAACAATTTTATTTTTATTTTCTGTAGATTCACACAAATATTATCTAATATACAGCATTGTGGAACAAACTTATGAGGCAGCTGATAATCTGAAAAAAAATTCAGATATTACCGTATTTTCTGGACTATAAATCACACTTTTTTTCATAGTTTGGCTGGTCCTGCGACTTATAGTCAGGTGCGACTTATTTATCAAAATTAATTTGACATGACCCAAGAGAAATGAACTAAGAGAGTGAACCAAGAGAAAACATTACCGTCTCCAGCCGCGAGAGGGCGCTCTATGCTGCTCAGTGCTCCTGTAGTCTACACTGTAAACATAGAGCGCCCTCTCGCGGCTGTAGACGGTAATGTTTTCTCTTGGTTCTTGGTTCTAAATAAATGCGACTTATAGTCCGGTTCGACTTATATATGTTTTTTTCCTCGTCATGACGTATTTTTGGACTGATGCGACTTATACTCAGGTGCGACTTATAGTCCAAAAAAATACGGTATATACACTGTAAAAAATTGTGCCGTTAAATAACAGTAATTTACTGGCAGCAGGGGTGCCAGTAAAGTACTGTTAATTTACAGCTTTCAACCATTAATTTACCACTCTTATTTTTTACAGTATTTTAATGTAAATTCTACCATGGAAATTAACTCCACTCCTACTGCTTCAAACAGTTTGAGTATAAAAGCTAGCATTCCTACGATGTTAGTACTATGAACTTATTTCATTTGAGTCCACTGAGAAGAAATATTTCTTAATATAAAAATCCAAACACAATGTGTAGTAGTAAAGAAACTAAATGCATGACTTTTACTGAAATCACTGCAGCTCATTGTCAGATGTAGCACACGTGTATGTGCTGAAGTACTTAAACACATAGATCACCACTGTATCAGCAACTCCACATTTACTGTCTTTATATAAAGCAGAAGATCAGAATTTGTGGCTCATCATTAACTGAAGCACAGGCTCTACTCTCCAGCACAATGGTGAACAACAAAACTACATTAAACTAACAGATCTCTCTTGTGCAAACACACATTAATACAGTCGAGTTCAGTATTTACTCTCATTATCAGTGTATGACTTTGCATACATTTTTTTCTATGGATGTTCACAAATATTTAAATTAAATTAACTTTTTTTTTCATTTAGTAAATCTGACATTTACATTTTACAGTTTATTACTGTTTTTCCCTTACTTAACGGCAACAAACTGTAGAAAAACACTTTTTTTTGCTGGCAACCATTAATTTACGGCAACAAACTGTGGAAAAACAGTTATTTACTGGCAGCAGGGGTGCCAGTAAATAACTGTTTTTCTACAGTTTGTTTCCTGTAAATTAATTACAGTTTATTACTGTTAAATTATGTTTCATGCTGTTTTTTCTTCATCTTAAATATTTAACCCTTTAAACCCACAACAAAATCCTCAGTTTTGAATGAACATTTATAATGTGTGCACACTACAGAGTGTTTGAGTAACACAGAATCAGTGAAGTTAATGATATAATTCTTTGATTAATTGATGATTGAGCATTAGTGATGAACACCTGCTATTAACAAACAGAATCACTGAAGGAAAGAGAAACACAAGAAATACAACTGACTTCAGCCAAAGCCTTAGATTAAATCAATTGAAATAAAAGAATCCATCAAATCTCTCAAGATCTGATTAATCAACTCCTAAAACAGCTTCACCAGATTCACATTACTAACCAGACTGACTTTATTTCTGTCGGATGTCTACAGAAGATCTTATTGAGAGTTAAATAGGTTTAGTTGTTTTTTCACTAGCATGATGGAGATCAGTGTTTACTTTAGTTGGGCTCTTGAACATGACTTTTCAACAACTAAGGGTTTTTTTTTACATGCTGTAACAATGCATCTTTGGAACTTGTTATAGCAAAAAAAAAAAAAGTCGACAGAAGAAAAAAATCTGGTATTGTTGTTTATAGATTGACAAGAACAAACACTATTATTTCTAATCCAATCCTGTGTCCCGTCTCTTATTGATACTACAGCAAAATAAGAAACCCTTCTGAGCCTTAAGTTATGAAAGACTAAGAAAATTTCACTCATAAAAAAAAAAATCTTTGCTGAAATTTAGACTAAAACATCAAGAATCAGCTTATGAATCACAACAATGGTGACAATCGACAAAATAAAAAAATAAGTTCTGAACATCACAAAACATGCTACTAAAACTTAAGACAAAAGCAAAATTATAAGAACATAAGAATTCAAGAAAATAATTGAACAATTCAGGGGCATAATTTATTCATGCCGCAATGCATGCTGGGAGTCATGGGTGAGTTTTATCCTGTGCTGGTACCCAGCATGCATTGAATCATGAACCTTTTGATTGTCACCATTGTTGAGATTCATTTGCTGATTGTTGATGTCTCTCTTTGAGTGTTGCGGACACTGCTGCCCAAAATATTTAAAACTCAAACTGTCATTAAATCCATATGTTCTGGTTATCACATTAATGTTCTATCTTATAAAATTGAAGAAACAAAAAAATTGTGTAATTCACTCACATATTTCAAACCAAATTAATATTTGATTACTATAGCAACACTTTAAGTCAGTCAGTCTAGTAGCTCATGCCTGACAGAAACAGCCATAATCACTTGACCGTTAAAAGTAATATTGCTGTAACAGATGTATCATAAAGATACAAATATAGCAATGAAACAATTTAAAGCACAAAAGTCAAGGGTCAGGAGCACAACTAAAGCAAACACTGATCTCCACAATGGTGACGTCAAACGAAACAGTAACATTATCATCTAAATCTCTGTAATTCTCAATAAGATCTTTTAATCTCTGATCTCTGATCTGACAGAAATAAAGTCAGTCTGGTTATTAATGAGTGAAGTTGGTAAAGCTGTTTGTTGATTGTTTAAATCTTCAGTTGATTTCATCTAAGGCTGTGGCTAAAGTCAGTTGTAGTTCATGTGTTTGTCTTGTTTCTTTTTTCTTCAGTGATTCTAATTGTTAACAGCAGCTGTTGATCAGTGTCTGAATTCACTCATTAGTTTTCATTCTCTCCATCAGGTGGAATATATTAGTAAACTCATGTAGGGAATAGTGAATGAGGGTGTAGAGTGTGATTTGAAACACAGTCGCTGAGTGTCGACTTTGAACGTTGTTAATTTACGATATATATAGCAGAAGGCTACCTTCTCGAAAATGATTAATATTACCCAGAATGCACTGTTTTAATGAAAAACAGTATGTTACTGTCGGAATTTGGCCGTTTTTTTACAGCGATTTTTAACAGTGTATGCAATAAGTATATAGGCTAGGTCAAATATATTCATTGTTTGTTTCAGGGTCAAAAATGGACAGAAATAAAATTATAATCAATTATCAAATTCAGTATTTTGGATGCACAATGCTGAATTCTAGCTTTTACTTTGCACGGCATGCCTTCATTCCTTTCCTTTCTGCATGTCTGTTGTATGTGATCCATTACATTATACTACATCTATTTCTCTATGCCTTCCTTTCTTTTTCTGTCTTACTCATATTCTGTTTTTCACTCCCTCATTCTTTCTTAAGCACCGTCCTCTCTGTAAGAATGCTGCTTCCAGGGTTGTTCTTTCAGATAAGGATCTCCACCAGATCTAGGTCAGGCAGGGACATCTTCTGTCCTCGAACTTCTAGGCCTTTATCCTGGCTGGATTGAGATTCTGCAAATAAACAATTTTTTTTTTCATACATTTGTTATAATATATAATATGATACTAGCACTATTTCTTGAAATACTATTATCTAAACTACAGCAGCATTAGTTGCTAATATTTTAGCCATTTGAATCATTTATCCATAATTTTTTTTTTTCAGTAGGGGTCTATAATTTAAAAGGTCATTGTGTCACTCACAATACCATGTACAAAAACATCAAGACTTGATTTGTTGTCAGTTGTATGTTGTTGGTGGATAAGTGTATCTCTAATCAATGCATTAGAAGAAAAAGCTTTTAATGTTTTTACTAAGCTTCTAACAAGTGTTCCACTGTTACATTGTATTTTACTTTGTATTTTTGTGGTCTACATTTATTCACTGTGCAGATACAGAAGCTGCTTCTCTCTGCCTGTCTCACCTGTCTTTTCTTGTATTGTGGAGGTTGCAGAACTAAATGTCTTTGGACTAAGTCCTGTTTGACTGCCACTGTCTCTGCTGGCAAATTTAGAATGAAGAGACAAGAGAGCAGTGGAGGGGAGAGGGAATGATAAAGGAGGCTGAAGAGAGTCGGATGAGGGCCAGGGTGATGTGGAAGAAGAAGAGAGAGGGAGGGAGGAAGTGCTGTAACGGGGAACACAGGAGGATGATGTGTTTGAACCTGTGGAGGCCAAGAAAGGAAGAAAAGAGGAAGGTAGAGAGGAGGAAAATGGTGGAGAAAGAGAGGAAGGAGAGGAGGCAGGGACCAAAAGAGAGGGCAGAGAGGGGCGGATGTGCTCTACTTGGTGTTTTCCCAGGAGAACATCTGCAAACAAAAACACAAACCATTAAGTAAAACCTGCAGTAGCAAAGGTCGCATTGCAGTAATGAGTGTCAAAAGACATTTACACTTCAATTTCTGAATTTCCATCAGGCATTACTCATGTCTACAGTGTCACATGAGCCTTCAGAAATCATTCTAATATGCTGATTTATTGTCAGTGTTGCTGGAAAAACACACAATATATATATATATATATATATATATATATATATATATATATATATATATATATATATATATATATATATTAAGGCGGGTAATCAATTAAATTTTTTAATCTTATTAATTACATGATGTGGTGATTAATTATTCTAATTAGTCGCACATTAAATTTGGAGAAATTACATATAGCCTACTCTTGGACCACGTGAGTAAATTATGACATAATTGTAATTTTTGGTTGGGTGAACTATAATTTTTATAATTTATTTTCTTAATTTTATCATTATTACTATGAAAATATGAAATTATTTATTTAATTAAATGATACTCTAAATAATAAACTAAAACTGCCAGTAGGTGGCGGTAAATGTCTTAATGATTTAAGTCATCAAGTCATTTATTCATTCGTTTGATTTGTTCAGATGGCTGATTCATTCAGGAGTGAAGTAAATGGTTCTTTATGAATGGTTCATTGAATCATTAGGCTTGTTTAAATTGAAAAGGGTCATCACCATCAGAACGATCAGTGTGTGACATCAAAGTACCGCAAGAGCTTAGAGAATCGAGCTTTTGAATCGCTTTCTCTGTACTTTGATGTCATACACCGACCGGTCTGTGCAGCACCACTTCAAAGCCAACACATATGCCAATGGTTCACTCAATTTGTTCAAAACGTGGATTAAGAAATTAAATGCTGCTGTGGGTTGCTCGGAGATGAACAGCTCTGCTTTGTCTCTATCTTCTGGTTTGCAAAATTGAGCAAAAGAGTGATCATTGTGTCTAAAATAATACAATACTATTGTATAAGATGAGTATAACATTTGCACTAGTGTGATATAGCCTACTTCTCGTGTGATATTTCCTAACTATGTGGTGTAAATATGCCCCATATCTTGAATTTAAGGTACATTTTCTAGGCTCCATCACGCAGTAAGTTGTTGTCCTGCCTCATATTAGTCATCAATCAACTGTCCACATAGGTCTCGGGCGGGGCAAGTGCGTCAAATGCGTTAATAATTTTAGCGTGTTATTTTTCTTCATAATTAATCTAAGTAACTAATTCATTGGGTTAAATTACCAGCCCTTATATATATATTGCATACTTTTTCAGTATTCTTCGAAGAATACAAAGTTACAAAGATCAGCATTTCTTTCAAACAGTATGTAATTTTCATAGTCGTTTATCAATTTAACACATCTTTGCTGAATATAAGATTTAATTTCTTTCAAATGAATAAATAAAGAAAAAAATCGCTGACCCTAAACCTTTGAACTGTTGTATATTGTTACAGTAGGTGGCCAAACACAATGTGATTTTTACTTCCTGAAATTGCATTTGCAGCTTTTGACCACTGAGGGGTGCTTTAACCACCAACCAAAGTTATCAAGCGAACGCTTCAAAGTGCATTTTTACAAATAGCCCTCAGCTTTGCCTTGCAGATGTTACATTTGATGGCTGCAGTCTGAGGAAAATGACAAGAAAATGTCTAGATACAATTTTTTTATATTCACTAATGCAAAGTTAGTACTAATGAAGTAATGTGCATTTCTCATTTAGGACAAATTCAAGCAGATATCAGAAAATATATCTCTTCACTAAGTAAGAAATTGTTGTGTATTTTATAAATTGTTTCCTTTATTTTTGTACAATGTAAGGCACTGTATAATTTGCTCCCATTATTTATGTATAACTTAAACAAAAAACGGATAAATTAAACTTGGCACCATTTAGCTTAATCATTGAAATTGAAAATAAGGGATGGATTAATAAAATGTCCTCTATTTAAGCTCAAGTTCTCTCATTATAATCATGCTGATGACTGATAGCCAACTGCATGAGTCGGCAAGTAAGTTTGGCATCAGGCCCAAAAAATTTTTGCCACAGAACATAGTCAAAGGATTATTTAAATGTTAATTTTATTGATTAAAAAAGCAACTGGAATTGCCTGAGACAGACTGTAATAGTGTCTTTTGTAACTGTTAGAGAGCTGTTACTCTGTTAAATCCTGTAGGAGGACAGTCAAAAACATTTGTGTGGCGGAGTCCGGCAGAGTATGTGAGCGGAGTGGAGCATCAACAATTTCCCCTCTGTGCTCCGAGCATTTATTAAAATTTCTAATAGACTTCAGTTTACAGTTTATAACTCCACCTGTCTCGGATGTAGATCATGTGAAGATATATTTTAATGCGGATCCAATACTGTGCCTTAAACTAAAATAAATGTGCTCTATTACTATTCATATTTAAGTATTTGAAGCATTCGGCTAATCAATCTGGATAGCTGGCCAATCACAACACTCTTTGCTTTTCAGAGAGATGAGCCCTTTGTCTGACCCTGCTGTGTTTTTGTGTCTGTGTATATGATACAATATAGTAAAAAATAAGGCATAGTACTTTAATCAGAACGAATGTATTTGTATATGTATTACCTTTCCAGCTGTGCTGGTCTCTGTGTTTGGTCTGTGATGAGTGACGTGTGTGTAGTCCAGTTGCTATCGAAATGGAGGGCACAGAGCGGGCAGGACGTAGAGGAGTGGGATCTCGACGGGAACGCTGTTGTAGGACTTTAATCATGGCATCTTTCTCCAGCAACTGAGCATGCAAGTCCTTCATCCTGTGACATGCAGAGCAATTCTTTGTTTCTTATTTCTTTTTTCATCTCTGATACACAGTTATCAAGAACTATAAGATAACACCTTTTTTAAACCTTTGTGGATGGTGTTCGCTGGTAGCTTTGATTTGATTTATAGACTAACAATTATACACTTAAGGGTACAAGGGTGACTGGAGTGAAAATTTACTATAAGTCACTCTTTTTACACTATTTTTCATAGTTTGGCTGGTCCTGCGACTTATAGTCAGGTGCGACTTATCAAAATTAATTTGACATGAACCGAGAGAAATGAACCAAGAGAAAACATTACCGTCTACAGCCGCGAGAGGGCACTCTAATGCTGCTAAGTGCTCCTGTAGTCTATACTGAAATCATAGAGCGCCCTCTCGCGGCTGTAGACGGTAATGTTTTCTCTTGGTTCTTGGTTCTAAATAAATGTCTTATTTCTAAATAAGTCCAGTGCGACTTATATATGTTTTTTTCCTCATGACGTATTTTTGGACTGATGCGACTTATAGTCCAAAAAATACGGTAGGTTTCAGAACGTTTGCTATAGAGTGCCCAGCGAGCTACATTTATATGAAATTCGGTAGACAGATGTGACATACCTTCAAAGAAGTATATTGGAAATCCAGAACTCAACACAAAGTCACTTATTTGACATTTTCTCAGCAAATTTTGTGTCATTTTCAGGCATTATATTTTAACAAACTCCTCATAGAGATTTAATCAAATCAACACCAAATTTGGTCATTCTAATCCTTTGTGATGTTAATTTGCGAATATCTTGAGTATTCGTTGAAGGACCTGTCCATGGCGGCCCAACAAATTTCTGGAAAATTTCAAACAAATGAAACTTGAAGTTGTTATACCTCAGGCATACAATGTTTGATCTGCCCCAAACTTCACATGTTAGATAAGTGTCCTGTCCTGATCACATGCCCATGTCTTAATTTAGTCATAGCCATAGCTCCACCTGCTGTCAACAGGAAGTGGCATGTTTGATGTAGTAATGAACTTCAAGAGATTTCATTATATCAACATTTATATTTAGTCAGTCTAATCTAAAGGCCTTTGCAATGTTAAATTGCGAAGATCTTGTGTTTTCGTTAATGGGTGTGTCCGTGGCGGCCTGACAAAGTTAAATGTTTTGCCATGGTAAAGATACAAATACAATGTCTGATCTGCCCCAAGCTTCACACATTTGATTAGAGTCCTGGCCTGAGCACATCTAAAGGCCAATATTCAGTTAAAATCATAGTGCCACCTGCTGGCAACAGGAAATTACTTGTTTTACACTAACGTAAACATGCAATGTCCGATCTGCCCCAAACTTTGCATGTTTGGTAAGAGTCCTGGCCTGAAAACATGCCAATATTCAGTTATTATTTAAAGCGACACCTGTTGGAAACAGGAAATTTCATGTTTTAAAATTACTAAAACATGCAGTGTACAATCTGCCTCAAACTTCACGTTTGGTATCAGTCCTGACCTGAAGACATCTGCATGCCAATATTTAGTTATTGTCATAGCACCACCAGCTGGCAGTAAAAAGCTTTGCACATATAAATGACTTTGACATATTCCTCCCATATTTACCACTTTTAAAACATATTGCCCACCATTGGCTGTTTCCCTAAGGCCACTGGGTGGAGGTGGCTCAAGGTGTGTGGGCCCTTAAACGCTTCTTGCAGCCTTAATAATAATATATTGAATTCAAATCATTAAAAAAAATGCCTTGAAATTGATGTCAGGTCTTCCAGTTTACAGATGCTTTGGTTCTTTTTATTAAGTTTTTTTTTGGTTTGATTTTTACAATTTCTAAGTCACAAATGTAAATTGTCCAGCTTGATGAGAACAATATATGTTTGGTTTGGTGACTGTAGGAAAAGCTAATCCCCCAAGACCTACAACCCCCCCCCCCCCCCCCCCACACACACACTCACACATACAATATGGTCAAAAGGTGGCACAATAGAGCCGCCCACTCCATGACTATTTATGAGCTTTTGTCAGTGTCTTACTTACATATATGTTTATTAGCATTCACCTTTGTTCCATTTCCTGACAGTGACGACTGCTCTGGATTCTGTTCTCATCCTCATTGAGCCACAGTGAGCTGTCAGTGTAACTGCCACTGCGGGTATGCTGGATTATAGTTGTATCTCTGAAAACAAGTATAAAATAAATCTGTCACTTTGTGGGGAATAAAACAACATCTGATCTAATTCAGCTGACTGTGTTTATTGTGGCTTTCATCTGTCCAGAGGGAAACTGACCCCCCAACTGAGGCCTTGTTTCTCACAAGTTTTTTTTTTTTTCTTCACTTCAGAAATGTTTACTTAGTTCAGAGAAATGTGTATATATACAGTTATTACAAATGAAACTAAATATTATATCAATTGCCTCTTTTATTACCGTCGACTGTGAGTGACGTCACTTCCCAATGCAAACACGCCCAATAAAATGGCCCCACCCCTGTCACTTGATTGACAGGTTTCCGTGTAGACGTTGGAAATTCAAATGCAAAAGGAATTGCGATTCAATTTGAGTTTTTGCAGTTTACATGCACAGTGCAGAGAGAGTCAAAAGGCAAATGTGGTAATTAATATTGCTATTTAAATATGACAGGCTCATAGCTCGTAAGATATGGGAAACACAATTGCAAACGGACTTTGCATTTCCATTTTAAATTTGGCAGACACTGTGCATTCGCTTAAATGAAAATGCAAATACAATTAGCAATTCCTTTTGAATAAAGTCCGGAATATCCAAAAATTGCAACATGGTCAAGCACTTTTAGCATAGGGCTGTAGCTATCGAATATTTTAGTAATCGAGTATTCTACCAAAAAATTCCATCGATTAATCGAGTAATCGGATAAAATGCGTTTTTGCGTAATTAAAGTGCAATATTAATTATGCAATTAATTATGCAAGAGAAAATAAGACTCCTGGGTCTCTTAAAACGAACAACTAAGTTTCCTTTTTTACAAAAAAAATATTTTTATTAGAATGCAATGCATACATCAAAAATAAACATTTAATTATTACCCATTGTTTCTCTGTCTGTACTTGTAATGTGAACAATAACAGTAAAGTTGCCATGAATTAAGTGCATTTAAGTGCCATTCAGTTGGGGTTTTAAATAAAGCATTTTCTGAGATGCACATTAAACATTAAAGATTTTTTTTTAGTAGTAGGCTATGTACACTCTGCTGAACAATAGTCTTTAACCGGACTTTTATTTTGATGGGTTGACGTACCTTTACAGTTCTGTGTATGTGATAATACAGTCTATAATGTGATATGACACTAGTTTTACTCAAATCAAACAGTCAAATGCTCATGAAGAGCAGTTCTGGAGATGTTGTTCATGTGTTCACGTCCTTATTTAGTGAGACAGCAGACGCTGAAATCACCGGAGCGTCACGCGTGTGATAAAGGAACTCGCGCTTCTGCTCCATTCATTAACAGAGACACGCAGAACATGCAGGATTCATATTTAAATAGATTGTTCCGGCTTAATATTTACAGATATTAGTATCATATCGTGATTTGATGTAAGTACAATGACCTATTTTTGATTAATTCATTCAAAATTTGGCAAATTCCGTGCCATTCTGCGTAATTCCGTTTTTATGACTGGATTCCGCCATTCCCTCTGCGTTTTCTGCATCGCAGAAATCATAGGGCCCTAGCTGTGGTATGCCAGTTCTATCTTGCAATGGACACATGCCAAGACGTTCTCTTTACGTTTGCCTGCTCCCTCAAATCAAAACACTGCTGACTCCTTGTGTCTCCTTTCTTTTTGACTCTTTATTGGTGGGGTTACCATTATCATGGTCATGGCTGGATTTTTAATCAGGCATACCAGGCATTTTCCTGGTGGGCCGACATACTTAAAGGGATAGTTCACCCAAATAGCAAAATTATGTCATTAATAACTTACCCTCATGTTGTTCCAAACCAATAAGACCTCCGTTTATCTTTGGAACACAGTTTAAGATATTTTAGATTTAGTCCGAGAGCTCTCAGTCCCCCCATTGAAGCTGTGTTAACGGTATACTGTCCATGTCCAGAAAGGTAAGAAAAACATCATCAAAGTAGTCCATGTGACATCAGAGGGTCAGTTAGAATTTTTTGAAGCATCAAAAATACATTTTGGTCCAAAAATAGCAAAAACTTTGACTTTATTCAGCATTATTCAGCATTGTATTCTCTTCTGTGTCTGTTGTTAGAGAGAGTTTAAAACAAAGCACTTTGTGATATCCGGTTCGCGAACGAATTATCCAATGTAACCGGATCTTTTTGAACCAGTTCGCCAAATCGAACTGAATCGTTTTAAACGGTTCGCGTCTCCAATACGCATTAATCCACAGATGACTTAAGCTGTTAACTTTTTTAATGTGGCTGACACTCCCTCTGAGTTCAAACAAACCAATATCCCGGAGTAATTTATGTACTCAAACAGTACACTGACTGAACTGCTGTGAAGAGAGAACTGAAGATGAACACCGAGCCGAGCCAGATAACTGACTCGTTCTCGTGTCAAGAACCGTTTCTGTCCGACACGTCCATTTCGAGAACCGAGGAGCTGATGATACTGCGCATGTGTGATTAAGTGTGAACCAGACCGACACACAGAGCGTCTGAACCAAACTGATTCTTTTGGTGATTGATTCTGAACTGATTCTGTGCTAGTGTTATGAGCGCGGGTAAACCGAAGGCTTGAATCAAGGGCAATCAATGCCAATGACGCCATTACGTCGAGCGCAAATGAACCAGTGAACCCTTTTCTTCAACCGGTTTATTGAATCGAACTGTCCGAAAGAAGTACTGGTGATGCGAAAACCAAATCTGAACCGAATATCACAAAGTGTTTTGTTTTGAACTCTCTCACAACAGACCCGGAAGAGAAAACAATGCTGAATAAAGTCATAGTTTTTGCTATTTTTCGACCAAAATGTATTTTCAATGCTTCAACAATTTCTAACTGACCCTCTGATGTCACATGAACTACTTTGATGATGTTTTTCTTACCTTTCTGGATATGGACAGTATACCATTCACACAGCTTCAATGGAGGGACTGAGAGCTATCGGACTTAATCTAAAATATCTTAAACTGTGTTCTAAAGATAAACGGAGGTCTTACAGGTTTGGAACAACATGAGGGTAAGTTATTAATGAAATAATTTTGCTATTTGGGTGAACTATCCCTTTAAGGCAAGGCAAGGCAAGCTATTTGTAAGCACCATTAAGTTAGTTAGTTGATCAATGCGCTGTACATCTTTTAAAACATACAAAAAAAAAACAAACATACATTACACATTAATATTGAAGACATCTGACCACACAACATAAAATGAAAAAGTATCACTAAATAAAAACGCACAAAAAAGCCAGGAAAAAAAAGATGAATTTTCAAAAGAGATTTGAAAGACCCCAGTGTGGAAGCTGTTCTAATATTTAACAGCAAACTGTTCCAGAGTCTCAGAGCCATCACTGAAAAAGCACGATCGTCCCATAATTTACGTTTTGCCCTGGGAATGGTCAAAAGTTTCTGGTCAGCGGACCTAAGTGATCTGGATGCAGAGTACGGTTGTAATAAATCGGAACGATATGGTGGTTCAAGGCCATTTAAAAATTTAAAAACTAACAACAAAATCTTACAATTAATCCTATAACGGACTGGCAGCCAATGTAGAAAAGAAAGAATAGTAATATAGTCCCATTTCCGAGAGCCTGTCTCCAATCTTGCAGCAGCATTCTGGACAATTTGCAATCGAGACAAAGTGGACCTAATAATCCCCCCATACAGGGAATTGCAATAGTCCAGACATGAAGACACAAATGCATGCATCACGCCCTTGAAATCATAAAATGACAAAAATGGCTTGACCTTTGTCAGTGTTCTTAATTGAAAAAAGCCTGATTTGACAACAGCATTGATCTGTTTGTAAAATTTCGTGATTCATCAAAAAGTACCACTATTTTTTTTTGTTTACCATGAATAGATGAAGGGCCTAAATCAAATTTAGTGGAACCTTATGTTCCCTTTCAGTCGGTCACTCTTGACGCTATGTCGGTGACCGACGCAAAATAGGATATCGCTTCGATAGACCAATCTACTTTGAGTGTAAACTAAACTAGCCAATGCACATTGTCAAGTCAAGTCACCTTTATTATATAGCGCTTTAAACAAAATACATTGCGTCAAAGCAACTGAACAACATTCATTAGGAGAACAGTGTGTCAATAATGCAAAATGATAGTTAAAGGCAGCTCATCATTGAATTCAGTGATGTCATCAGTTAAATAGTGTCTGTGCATTTATTTGCAATCAAGTCAACGATATCGCTGTAGATGAAGTGACCCCAACTAAGCAAGCCAGAGGCGACAGCGGCAAGGAACCGAAACTCCATCGGTGACGGAATGGAGAAAAAAACCTTGGGAGAAACCAGGCTCAGTTGGGGGGCCAGTTCTCCTCTGACCAGACGAAACCAGTAGTTCAATCCCAGGCTGCAGCAAAGTCAGATTGTGCAGAACAATCATCTGTTTCCTGTGGTCTTGTCCTGGTGGTCCTCTAAGACAAGGTCTTTACAGGGGATCTGTATCTGGGGCTCTAGTTGTCCTGGTCTCCGCTGTCTTTCAGGGCATTAGAGGTCCTTTCTAGGTGCTGATCCACCATCTGGTCTGGATACGTACTGGATCCGGGTGACTGCAGTGACCCTGTGATCTGGATACAGACTGGATCTGGTGGCCACGGTGACCTCGGAATAAGAGAGAAACAGACAAAAATTAGCGTAGATGCCATTCTTCTAATGATGTAGCAAGTAAATAGGGTGTTATGGGAAGTGTTCCCAGTTCTGGTTTACCTAATTAATGCAGCCTAAAAATCCTTTAACGGATTTGGATATTAAAAGCATATTAGTATGTTATGTGTAAGCCAGGTTAAAGATATGGGTCTTTAATCTAGATTTAAACTGCAAGAGTGTGTCTGCCTCCCGAACAATGTTAGGTAGGTTGTTCCAGAGTTTAGGCGCCAAATAGGTAAAGGATCTTCCGCCCGCAGTTGATTTTGATATTCTAGATATTATCAAATTGCCTGAGTTTTGAGAACGTAGCGGACGTAGAGGATTATTATGTAAAAGGAGCTCATTCAAATAATGAGGTGCTAAACCATTCAGGTCTTTATAAGTAATAAGCAATATTTTAAAATCTATACGATGTTTGATAGGGAGCCAGTGCAGTGTTGACAGGACCGGGCTAATATGGTCATACTTCCTGGTTCTAGTAAGAACTCTTAATGCTGCATTTTGGACTAGCTGTAGTTTGTGTACTAAGCGTGCAGAACAACCACCCAATAAAGCATTACAATAATCTAACCTTGAGGTCATAAATGCATGGATTAACATTTCTGCATTTGACATTGAGAGCATAGGCCGTAATTTAGATATATTTTTGAGATGGAAAAATGCAGTTTTACAAATGCTAGAAACGTGGCTTTCTAAGGAAAGATTGCGATCAAATAGAACACCTAGGTTCCTAACTGATGACGAAGAATTGACAGAGCAACCATCAAGTCTTAGACAGTGTTCTAGGTTATTACAAGCAGAGTTTTTAGGTCCTATAATTAACACCTCTGTTTTTTCAGAATTTAGCAGTAATAAATTACTCGTCATCCAGTTTTTTATATCGACTATGCATTTCATTAGTTTTTCAAATTGGTGTGTTTCACCGGGCCGCGAAGAAATATAGAGCTGAGTATCATCAGCATAACAGTGAAAGCTAACACCATGTTTCCTGATGATATCTCCCAAGGGTAACATATAAAGCGTGAAGAGTAGCGGCCCTAGTACTGAGCCTTGAGGTACTCCATACTGCACTTGTGATCGATATGATATATCTTCATTCACTGCTATGAACTGATGGCGGTTATATAAGTATGATTTAAACCATGCTAATGCACTTCCATTAATGCCAACAAAGTGTTCAAGTCTATGCAAAAGAATGTTGTGGTCAATTGTGTCAAACGCAGCACTACGATCCAATAAAACTAATAGAGAGATACACCCACGATCAGAGGATAAGAGCAGATCATTTGTAACTCTAAGGAGAGCAGTCTCAGTAAATCCTACCATATACCATTTTTCTCTAAGAAGGAATATAATTGTGAGGATAACACCTTTTCTAGTATCTTGGACAGAAAAGGGAGATTCGAGATTGGTCTATAATTAACTAGTTCTTTGGGGTCATGTTGTGGTTTTTTGATGAGAGGCTTAATAACAGCCAGTTTGAAGGTTTTGGGGACATATCCTAATGACAATGAGGAATTAATAATAGTCAGAAGAGGATCTATGACTTCTGGAAGCGCCTCTTTTAGGAGCTTAGATGGCATAGTGTCTAACATACATGTTTTTGGTTTAGATGATTTAACAAGTCTATACAATTCTTCCTCTCCTATTGTAGAGAATGAGTGGAACTGTTCCTCAGGGGTCTATAGTGCACTGTCTGATGCGATACTGTAGCTGACAGCTGAATGGTTGCAATTTTATCTCTAATAGTATCGATTTTAGAAGTAAAGTAGTTCATAAAGTAATTACTGCTGTGGTGTTGGGAAATGTCAACACTTGTTGAGGCTTTATTTTTCGTTAATTTAGCCACTGTATTGAATAAATACCTGGGGTTATGTTTGTTTTCTTCTAAAAGAGAAGAAAAGTAATCGGATCTAGCAGTTTTAATGCTTTTCTGCAGGATAGGTTACTTTCCCGCCAAGCAATACGAAATACCTATAGTTTAGTTTTCCTCCAGCTGCGCTCCATTTTTCGGGCTGCTCTCTTTAGGGTGCGAGTATGCTCATTATACCATGGTGTCAAACTGTTTTCCTTAACTTTCCTTAAGCATAAAGTAGAAACTGTATTTAAAGTGCTAGAAAAGAGAGAGTCCATAGTTTCTGTTACATTATCAAGTTGTTCTGAGGTTTTGGATATGCTAAGGAATTTGGATACATCAGGAAAATAACTTAAAAAGCAATCTTTTGTGGTAGAAGTGATGGTTCTTCCATACTTGTAACAAGAAGAAGAATTTACAATTTTGGCTATATGAAGTTTGCACAAAACTAAATAATGATCTGAGATATCATCACTTGGCTGCATAATTTTAACACTATCAACATCAATTCCATGTGACAGTATTAAATCTAGAGTATGATTTCGACAATGAGTAGGTCCTGAAACATGTTGTCTAACCCCAATAGAGTTCAGAATGTCTATAAATGCTGATCCCAATGCATCTTTTTCATTATCAACATGGATATTAAAATCACCAACTATTAAAACTTTATCTGCTGCCAGAACTAACTCGGATGTAAAATCACCAAACTCTTTAATAAAGTCTGTATGGTGCCCTGGTGGCCTGTATACAGTAACCAGTACAAACATAACAGGGGATTTATGATTAACATTTGTTTCTCTGGATAATGTTATATGAAGCACCATTACTTCAAACGAGTTATACTTGAAGCCTGCCCTCTGAGAAATCCTGAAAACGTTGTTTTAAATTGAAGCAACACCTACCCCTTTGCCTTTTAGACACGGCTCATGTTTATAACAGTAATCTTGGGGGGTGGACTCATTTAAAATAATGTAATCATCAGGTTTTAGCCAGGTTTCTGTCAAACAGAGCACATCTATATTATGATCAGTGATCATATTATTTACAAAAAGTGTTTTCGTAGAAAGGGATCTGATATTCAATAAGCCAAGCTTTATAATTTGTTTATCCATATTGCATCTGTTTTTTAGTTGTTGAACCTCAATTAAATTGTTAATCTTAACTTGGTTTGGACGTTTTTTGTATTTTCTAGTTCAAGGAACAGACACAGTCTCTATAGTGTGATATCTAGGTGAAAGAGTCTCTATGTGCTGAGAATTAGCTGACCTCTGTGACGTGAGGCAGCTAGCAGATGGTCGGTTTAGCCAGTCTGTCTGCTTCCTGACCTGGGCCCCAGTTAGTCAAGTATAAACACTAAGACTATTTGCCATATTTCTAGAGAGAATAGCGGCACCACCCCAGGAGGGATGAAGACCATCTCTTTTCAACAGGTCAGGTCTGCCCCAAAAGCTCGTCCAATTGTCTATGAAACCTATGTTATTCTGTGGGCACCACTTAGACATCCAGCCATTGAGTGATGACAATCTGCTATGCATCTCATCACCACGGTAAGCAGGGAGGGGAACAGAGCATATTACAGTGTCTGACATCATGCTTGCAAGTTCACACACCTCTTTAATGTTATTTTTAGTGATCTCCGACTGGCGAAGTCGAACATCATTAGCGCCGGCATGAATAACAATCTTACTGTATTTATGTTTAGCATTAGCCAGCACTTATAAATTTGCCAAGATGTCAGGCACTCTGGCTCCCGTTAAACATTTGACTATGGTGGCTGGTTTCTCTATATTCACGTTCTGTACAATAGAATCACCAATAACTAGGGTACTTTCATCAGATTTCTCAGTGGGTGCATCACTGAGTGGGGAGAACCTGTTTAATGTTTTGATCGGAACAAAAGAGTGGTGTTTTGACCCATGACTAAGCTGCTTCACTGTCACCCAGTTGCCCTGCTGCAGGGGCTCTGTTGCCGGAACCGAACAATGTACAGGAATCCCTGAGCTAGACGCATCCAAAGCCGTATCTAGAGCCCTAACATTCTTACTGTCCTCAATTAAAGTTTGGATGCGTGTCTCTAATTCTGAAATCTTCATTGTCAGCCTAACTATTTCCCTGCATTTATCACATGTGAATCCCTCATCTGCGACAGAGATAGATAAAACTGTACATGTGGCAAGAGGTGCAAATAACATTAGCAGGAGAAGCCATTACTCACCGTGCTTGATTAAATATTCTTACTGCGGTTGTTTGATGAACTTGTGAAAAACTGGAGAGAGACAGAGAGGAGATGAGAAAAGAAAACAGCGATAGGTTCGAATGAAAACGCTAATGACAAGCTAACGAGTGCTAATGCTTTGCAGGTATATAACGGATATAAAATAAAAGTGAATGATCAAAATTAATCTGATAAGATTGATCGATAATATCAGAAATATGGTGTGAATTAAGTTATATTTTATCACTTTAAAAAACAGAGAGTGATAGTAAGATAAAGATTCTAGAGAAAAAAATTAAAACAGCTACAACGAGCTACGATTAGCTAGAGAAGGCCAACAGGAAGTAGAGAAAACACTGTGCAACATTGGCATGCAATTATTGCATCCAGCTGCCGCTGATCACAGCATGAGTATAAGAAGGCAGCAGGTGTAATGCATACCAGCCTTTCTCTTCGAAGCCGAGTGACAGTATCGTTCTGCTTACCTCAACTGTGTCTACGGTGAACTGCGAGTTCAGCATGCTCTGGGAAGCTTCCTGTGTTGGCGAGACGTTGTTTCAGCGGCGGTCGTTCCAGTGTCGAGTGGGTTTCACACTTCAGGCTGCACTAACCCTTGTCGTGTTGCAAGTGGCCATCTCCTCTGTGTGCCTCAGCACTAAAAGAGCATTTCCTAAGAGCAAATTTCCTCACGGGTAGAGCTTCACGGGTACTTCTTTATAAAGATGACGGATCGTCCTTATAAGGATGCTGTTTCACCCATGCGTTTCTGAATGCGGTCGTTACCTGGCACCGGGTGATGTTCACGATCGTTGCCTAACGTGTCTGGGCGTCAAGCACGCTGAGGTGGCTTTCGTGGATGCGTCATGTTCTCATTGCGGGAAGATGACCATCTTGGAGCTGCGAACCAGGCTCCGCTACCTTCAGGGGGGTGGAGTCCCGTTGCCGCTGCTGCGATCTGAGGCTCCATCTGGTGGCTGACAGACGAGAACCACTTCCGGCAGTAACGTGGGTGGTTTGAGGGTCACAGTGGTGGCAAACCCCGAGGGGAACCAACCCTCTGTGGACCACCACTCCTCTTGCACCTCCGATCCAGTGGAGCCACCCACGGAACATGCTGGGCCCTCTTCAAGGAGCATACCAATGGTATCCAGTGGGCCTCCCCCCGACCGGATGTCGATCTCAGCATTGGAGGGAGAAGGATGCGTACTTTCATGTATCCATCCTTCCGTGCCACAGATCTTTTCTGCGGTTTGCGTTCGAAGGACGGGCATATCAGTACAAGGTCCTACCCTTCGGGCTGTCCCTGTCTCCCCGTGTCTTCAAGAAATTCATGGAGGTAGCTCTTGTTCCCCTCAGAGAGCAGGGTGTTCGTATTCTCAACTATCTAGATGATTGGCTGATACTAGTACAATCTCGGGATCAGTTGTGCGAGCACAGGGATTTGGTGCTCCGACACCTGAGCCTGTTGGGCCTTCGGGTCAACTGGGAAAAGAGCAAACTCTTTCCTCTGTATGGAGTTGGATTCGGTTGAACGGACAGCAGGCCTCACAGAGGAACGTGCGTGGTCGGTGCTATCCTGCTTGAAAGCGTTCAAGGGCAGGACAGAGGTCCCACTGAAACTTTTTGCTGTGATTTACGCAGATGCATCCACCACTGGCTGGGGGGTGCAGCTTGCCTTGAACCGTCTCAAAGGTCTCTAACGAGGCAAGCATGTGCTGGTCCAAATGGACAACATGGCGACCGTTGCGTACATCAACCGACAAGGTGGTCTGCACTCCCGTCGTATGTCACAACTCGCTTGCCACCTCCTTTGGAGTTGGAAGGTTCTGAGGTCACTTCGTGCCATTCACATTCCAGGCCTGCTCAACCATACAGCCGACAAGCTGTCTCAAGCAATACTCCCTGGAGAATGGTGGCTCCATCCCCTGACGGTCCAGCTGATTTGGTGACGATTCAGAGCCGCTCAGGTAGACCTGTTTGCTTCTCCAGAGTTTGCTTCTCTCACTGCCAGTTGTTCTACCCCCTGACCAAAGGAACTCTTGGCATGGACGCACTGGCACACAGCTGGCCGTGGGGCCTACGCAAGTATGCGTTTCTTCCAGTCAGCCTTGTCGCACAGACACTGTGCAAAGTCCGGGAGGACGAGGAGCAAGTCTTGCTAGTGGCGCCATATTGGCCCACTCGGACCTGGTTCCCCGAACTAGTGTTCCTCGCGACAGCCCATCCTTGGCCAATTCCTCTGAGGAAGGATCTACTGACTCAGAGATAGGGCACCATTTGGCACCCACATCCAGACCTTTGGACACTCCATGTCTGGTCCCTGGACGGAGGTTCTAGGTGACCTACCCCAAGAGGTAGTGAACACCATCACTTCGGCAAGAGCACCATCTACGAGACACGCTTACGCCTTGAAGTGGAACCTGTTCGTCGAGTGGTGTTCTTCTCACCAAAAACCCCTGAAGATGCCCGATTGCGGTCGTGCTTTCCTTTCTGCAGCAAGGGCTGGGGCGAAGGCTGTCTCCCTCCACCCTCAAAGTACATGTTGCCGCTATTGCTGCATACCATGACCCATGAATGGGAAGTCTTGAGTAAGCATGACCTCATCGTCAGGTTCCTTAGAGGGGCCAGGAGGTTAAATCCTTCCCGGCCCCCCTCTATACCCTCTTGGGACCTGACTCTACTGCTTAAATCACTACAGCAGGGCCCATTCGAGCCTTTGCATTCAGTTGAGCTAAAGTTTCTTTCATTGAAAACTCTGCTCCTGCTTGCACTGGCCTCCATCAAGAGGCTAGGGGACCTGCATGCATTTTCGTCCGATGATTCGTGCCTAGAGTTTAGGCCGGTTGACTCCCAGGTAATTCTGAGGCCGCGGCCTGGCTACATGCCCAAGGTTCCCACTACACCCTTCAAAAACCAAGTGGTGAACCTGCAAGCGTTGCCCCTGGAGGAGACAGACCCAGCCCTGGCTTTGCTCTGTCTTGTCCGATTATTGAGGTGCTACGTAGACCGGAAACAAAGCTTCAGGACCTCAGAGCAGCTCTTTGTCTGTTACAGAGGCCGGCAGAAGGGGAGTGTCGTCTCTAAGCAGAGGATGGCCCACTGGATTGTGGATGCCATAGCCCTGGCTTATAAGGCTCAGGGTGTGCCCTGCCCAATCAGGTTGTGAGCTCACTCAACTAGAAGTGTTGCATCCTCCTGGGCGCTGGCTCGTGGCACCTCGCTGACAGATATTTGTAGAGCTGCGGGCTGGGCGGCCCCTAACACGTTCGCTAGGTTCTATAGCCTTCATGTAGAGCCGGTATCCTCCTGTGTTCTCACCTCAAACGGGTAGTGGCACTGAGAGGCCCTGGTTAGTGTCGGCTTGATTAAACTGATCCAGAGTGTTCGTACTGTAGACCCTGTTGAGATCCTCCATCAACCTAGGCAGCTGGATGCAGCAGAACGTCCGGCGCCAGGCCTTCATAATGAATCCTTGAGAACCATGGAAGGCTGGGTTCCATATTGAGACCTAAGTGGTTCTCGTATGTGTATAGTCCATGGTATAGCCTAAGAGCCTGTGTTTCCCCGGCAGACTTCTACCTTCCCAAGAGGGTTTTTATTACCTCAAATTTCTCCATGTACTCCTAAATGGATGCTATATGTGTATTTGCCCCCCGAGACCTCCTGCGGGAAGGATGGGGCTTCCGCAGCATCCCTGTTCCAAGCGGAACGGGTACGTTTTCCCAGTGTTATCCAATCTCACCCAGTGAGGTAGTGCTTTGACAATGGTGAGTGGAACTTCTTGTTCCGAGTCCCCGCCTACACCTAATAGGGGCGCAGGTGGCTCACACATGGCATTGGAAGGGGCAGCACTTATGGCGCTTTAGTAGATCCCATTTTGCGTCGGTCGCTCGGCTCCTCAGCGAATACCTGGTATGCATTGCACCTGCTGCTTTCTTATACTCACACTGTTATCAGCGGCAGCTGGATGCAATAATTGCATGCCAATGTGGATTGGCTCATTTAGTTTACATTCAAAGTAGATTGGTCTATCGAAGCGATATCCCATTTTGCATTGGTCACCGACGTGGCGTCTCCGTTCCCTCCTTCAGGGAACGAGGGTCACCATACGTAACCGAGACATACTTGGGGGTGGAAACAAATTAATCTCTGTTTTAGATTTATTCATATGCAAAAAATCCTCATCCAGCCAAGTTTTCAGGTCATTCAAACATGAAGAAGAGGCCCTAGTGAGCTACTCACCTAATTTAATTGCATTTATATTTGTGTGTCATCAGCGTATGCCATGGTTTTTTTTATATGCCCAATTGGAACCATATATAATGAAAACAAAATGGGACCAAAATGGATCCTTGGGGAATCCCACATGTAAGAGGAGCCGAAGATTATTAGATTGACCCAAGGCAATGGATAAACATATATTTAAACAACCCCTGATACAAGGCAACTATTTATAATAGATAAAACACTAGGCCCAACTATCAAAAGCCTGTTTGATTAGATTTGATGGAACATT
Source organism: Carassius carassius (assembly GCF_963082965.1). Lineage (NCBI taxonomy): Eukaryota > Metazoa > Chordata > Actinopteri > Cypriniformes > Cyprinidae > Carassius > Carassius carassius. The sequence goes on along the minus strand of NC_081795.1, from coordinate 22,044,458 downwards.
ATCAGTTGGGGAGTCTGATGGCTTTAACTGTTCTACTATTTTCGCAAAGCCAGAGAGATGAAGAACCTCAAAATGATCAAACAGCATAGGAAAACACAGATGTACAGATGGATTAATAACAGCAGGAAGAATATGAGATCTAGTATTAAAAATGCCTTAAAATTTCACAAGAAATATCAGGCACAATCACATTAGGTGAATTAATAAGATAGTTAATAGTATTAAATAATACTCTAGGTCTGTGACAGTTTCTCTCAATAATGTCAGGAAAATACTTGCCTTCGCTGCTTTAAATGCACTTTGATATGTATGCAAGGACTCTCTAAACATTTCATATGATACTTTATACTTGATACTTCATACGATACATTTCATATGATACAAGCTGTCAAAAAACCACAGCTTGACCCCAAAGAACTAGTTAATTATAGACCAATCTCGAATCTCCCTTTTCTGTCCAAGATACTAGAAAAGGTGGTATCCTCACAATTATATTCCTTCTTAGAGAAAAATGGTATATGTGAGGATTTCCAGTCAGGATTTAGACCGTATCATAGTTCTGAGATTGCTCTCCTTAGAGTTACAAATGATCTGCTCTTATCATCTGATTGTGGGTGTATCTCTCTATTAGTTTTATTGGATCTTAGTGCTGCGTTTGACACAATTGACCACAACATTCTTTTGCAAAGACTTGAACACTTTGTTGGCATTAATGGAAGTGCATTAGCATGGTTTAAATCGTACTTATATGACCGCCATCAGTTCGTAGCAGTGAATGAAGATGTATCCTATCGATCAAAAGTGCAGTATGGAGTACCTCAAGGCTCAGTACTAGGGCCGCTACTCTTCACGCTTTATATGTTACCCTTGGGAGATATCATCAGGAAACATGGTGTTAGCTTTCACTGTTATGCTGATGATACTCAACTCTATATTTCTTCGCAGCCCGGTGAAACACACCAATTTGAAAAGCTAATGGATTGCATAGTCGATATAAAAAACTGGATGACGAGTAATTTCTTACTGCTAAATTCTGAAAAAACAGAGGTGTTAATTATAGGACCTAAAAAAACTCCGCTTTTAATAACCTAGAACACTGTCTAAGACTTGATGGTTGCTCTGTCAATTCTTCATCATCAGTTAGGAACCTAGGTGTGCTATTTGATCGCAATCTTTCCTTAGAAAGCCACGTTTCTAGCATTTGTAAAACTGCATTTTTCCATCTCAAAAATATATCTAAATTACGGCCTATGCTCTCAATGTCAAATGCAGAAAGACTAATCCATGCTTTTATGACCTCAAGGTTAGATTATTGTAATGCTTTATTGGGTGGTTGTTCTGCACGCTTAGTAAACAAACTACAGCTAGTCCAAAATGCAGCGGCAAGAGTTCTTACTAGAACCAGGAAGTATGACCATATTAGCCCGGTCCTGTCAACACTGCACTGGCTCCCTATCAAGCATCGTATAGATTTTAAAATATTGCTTATTACCTATAAAGCCCTGAATGGTTTAGCACCTCAGTATTTGAATGAGCTCCTTTTACATTATAATCCTCTATGTCCGCTATGTTCTCAAAACTCAGGCAATTTGATAATACCTAGAATATCAAAATCAACTGCGGGCGGCAGATCCTTTTCCTATTTGGCGCCTAAACTCTGGAATAACCTACCTAACATTGTTCGGGAGGCAGACACACTCTTGCAGTTTAAATCTAGATTAAAGACCCATCTCTTTAACCTGGCATACACATAACATACTAATATGCTTTTATTATCCAAATCCGTTAAAGGATTTTTAGGCTGCATTAATTAGGTAAACCGGAACCGGAAACACTTCCCATAACACCCTATGTACTTGCTACATCATTAGAAGAATGGCATCTATGCTAATATTAGTCTGTTTCTCTCTTATTCCGAGGTCACCGTGGCCACCAGATCCAGTCTGTGTCCAGATCAGAGGGTCACTGCAGTCACCCGGATCCAGTACGTATCCAGACCAGATGCTGGATCAGCACCTAGAAAGGACCTCTACATCCCTTAAAGACCGTGGAGACCAGGACAACTAGAGCCCCAGATACAGATCGCCTGTAAAGACCTTGTCTCAAAGGAGCACCAGGACAAGACCACAGGAAACAGATGATTCTTCTGCACAATCTGACTTTGCTGCAGTCTGGAATTGAACTACTGGTTTCATCTGGTCAGAGGAGAACTGGCCCCCCAACTGAGCCTGGTTTCTCCCAAGGATTTTTTCTCCATTCTGTCACCGATGGAGTTTCGGTTCCTTGCCGCTGTCGCCTCTGGCTTGCTTAGTTGGGGAAACTTCATCTACAGCGATATCGTTGACTTGATTGCAAATAAATGCAAAAACACTATTTAATTGAACAGAGATGACATAACTGAATTCAATGATGAACTGCCTTTAACTATCATTTTTTCATTATTGACACTGTTTTCCTAATGAATGTTGTTCAGTTGCTTTGATGCAATGTATTTTGTTTAAAGCGCTATATAAATAAAGGTGACTTGGAGCCTGTCCTCCTGCCATTTACGCTTTGCTCTTCTGCAGATTTTCGAAGTGCTTGTGTATTATCATCAAACCAGGGTTCTGCCTTAGGTTTTACATGCCTCACCTTCAAGGGTGCAACAGCATCTAAAATAGTTGTACATACCGAATTAAAAGAACAAAACAGAGACTCAAATATGATTAAGAGTTTTCAAAGGCAGTAACATTTTGATTGTTTACAAATTCCACAGAAAAATCTTTAATAATGCTAGAATTTAGCATTCGGTACAGACGTGCACTAGAGCGTGATTTAATATTCTGACATGGAAAAGATGCCCCAAAAATTATTGGTTTATAGTCAGAGAAAGTTGCATCACAAACATCTACATAACACAAAGAAATGCCATGAAATAAAATTTTATCCAATTTATGTCCATGTTCATGTGTGGGACCCTTTACAGACTGCACAAGATTAAAAGATTCAATGAGATTCAAAAAAGTCTTTAACTAGGGGGTCCGCTGGACAGCAGACATGGATATTAAAATCCCCCACAATTACAACCCCTATGAATTCAGAAAATTCCTGAATAAAAACTTTATTATATTTGGGTGGCCAATATACCACCTCACACTACACAGGCTCTGCTGACTAATATAAAAGCGTGCAGTTCAAAACTATAGAAATGTTCGGTCTCCACATAATGGCAATTAAAGTTGTTTTTAAAAAACGATGCTCGAAATCCACTCCTGCCTGTAGATCGGGGGAATTAAAAAACTTACAGTCCGAGGGAACGAGGTCAGCAAAAGGGCTTACATCACTGGTTGATAGCCACGTCTCAGTCACAAATAAAACAATATCCAATAACTTAGAAGTGTAGAAATACCTCAGGATATAAGTTTTATTGCAGAGTGATCTAGTATTAACCAGTGCCATTTTGACCAATATAGAGTCACCTACTGACACCTTTAGGGAGATATGGCATCCGATGTATGGGATGATTTACGAAGATTTCGATTATATGCTGGTTCCAGAGAGTGCCAGTAAATTTAAAGATGATATTCCCACATGTCATTAAAACCATGATGTGCTAGGTTGGTTCTAGACTCCAGCAACAGTTTGTCTTTGAGTTTGACAGAAAGCCTGTCTCGTTTTCCATGTCTTCTTCTAAATCTTTTTGGTGGAAAGCCACAGGGAAACCGGCACAGGACTGTTGGCACATTGGACAGGTCTGGAGGATGGTATGTACACGGACGTCTCAGTTTGTCTCCGGTTTTGAGAGTGTAAACATCCAAACACAATGTGCTCTAGACAACATGACTAAGTATTTTTGCTTAACCTATATAAACATCGCTTCACCCCAACTTCTTCCTTGTCCTCTTTGCCCAAGTTTTCACAGCAGCTTTATCAATAACATGCTTGCTCTGCAGTGAGTGATGTGGGCCAAAGATCCAGGCAGGAGGGGAAGTGACAATGTGACGTGACATACAGCCAAGTGTGGTGACCCATACTCAGAATTTATGCTCTGCATTTAACCCATCCAAAGTGAACACACAACTCACTGAACACACAAACACACACACACACACACACACACACACGAAGTGAACACACACCCAGAGCTGTGGGCAGTCATTTTTGCTGCCACAACCTTAGGCTTAGGAGTCAAACTCTCTAACCATTTGGCCAACAATTTGTGTCCTATGCATAGAAGCTTGCTTGATTTAAATTAGTTACGCGCAATGAAGCGTTAGGTTAAGTGTTTTGCACGTGAGGTAATTTGTGTTGTACGTTGCCATAACGGTATAGTGACCATATTTACTCTTTATCCTAGATATTTCCTCTTTTTTGAACCAAAAAAAATAAAAATGCTTCTGGCCGGGATTTCTGAATCGCCCAAAATGTTGGGAATTCAGCTTTTGCTTTTTACAGTCGCCAGTGCATTTTTGTACTAGAGCGCTGCGAGGGACTGATTTCTTAATCCTGCTCCCACTGAATTTCTGACCACTAAGATTTTTGTGTCCAACCCCGCCCGCTTCCTGCAAACATTCATATATTGCATAATTTTTGCACATCAGGGAGCTGCCATCAATACGGAGAGTATTTAAATCTCTTTTGAATCAGTCATCTCTCTCTCCTCAACCCGTGAACAGTCAAATCTTACTCCTGCAGCTCGTGTTGAATGCAGAGTTCCCAAGTAGGCCTACGCATTTTTTTTTCCTATGGCTACTTTTAAACTGTTAATGGGTTGATTTTCCCTGTGGGTTAAAGGTTTGAAATGTTGCTTAATTACATTTGATTTAAATGCCTGTACTTAAACATTTTGCATTCTGCCTATGATTAAACTGTGCTAGATGTTAAGTTTTGTGATGGACGGCCACTGGTAGGAAGCTTTTTAGCTGTGTTTATGATCAATATGCATAACAGTGACTGTAAAATATGTATTTTAGTTATGGAAATTACATTTTCAGTTTTGGACTCCCAAGGCCACCCGACCCGCCCACGCCCACTATCCTCTTTTTGGTAAACTAAAATATGGTCACTCTACATGGCGTTCATGCATGCAAAAACTGCTAGGATGGTACCTCTTAACATATTCATATATCTTAAAACTTCTGGTTACATGAGCTTGAGCTCTTTTCAATAAAATCTATGCAAAAGTTAATATCAGATAATTTTTAGAATACAGTGTAGTGTAGCAGAAATGACTCGAACCAGACAAATTAAAGTCGATCAGGGCTGTGGCTGAAAGCTGAATTCCTCAGTAAGGCAACAGGAAGTCATAAAACATTCTGTGCCACAAGTCCCAAGCAAGATAACCAACCAACCAACTCTTTCACAGAACAGCTTTCAACATTAACACCACTAGAACAATTATTGACAATTTCAATTCGGAGAAGAGATTTGTCAAATTTGTTGTTCGTAATTGAAATGCAACGCTGGACATCACATGTAAACCCATGAGAGTTAAACCCTTCCATTGACTTCCCCCCCACCTAGCAGACACAGACTGAAATTCCTAAGGGGGAAGGGGCTTTGAACCTCTGGTCTCCACAGAAATCTTTGCCAAGAGAATCGCAAAGAAACTGTCTTTTCTACATGTATATGGACCAAAATGAACTCCAAAATAACTTCTAAATGAATATCAGTCCATCGCTTAACTCCATATTCATTTATATGTAACCCACACATTTGACTACCATGTTATAATCACTTATTGTGTATGTCTTTTAATAACTATGGGATAACTTAAGGATTCATAATCATGTTTGGTATGTTTGTGATGGAAACTGCTTGCTTAAAATAGCCCTGACAATCAAATATTTGTCAAATGTATCATATTCGTGTTATAGGATGTCATGTCCAAAATTATACCCTACAAGAGCAGGATAATTCGGACCACATGCTTGGTAAGATAAACATATGATTTATGATACCCCCGAGCCAAGACAATATCTGATTGGTCAAGACAACATTTGAGGTGTGGCCAACAGGCCAGTTTAAATACTCAGGATACCATAAAATCCTGCTTTTAGTCTCTAGCTATGCTTCTGCTACTAGTCATGTATGCTTTTAGTCTCTAGCTATGCTTCTGCTATTAGTCATGTCTGCTTTTAGTCTCTAGCTATGCTTCTGCTATTAGTCATGTCTGCTTTTAGTCTCTAGCGTTTAGCTTCTGCTATTAGTCATGCCAGCTTTTAGCTTTGCTTCTTAGCTTTGGCTTTTAACCATGCTGTTTGTCATCACTGTTCTTTGAGCGCGGTTCCAGCGTGTTTAGGCCTGCACGCCTGCTGCTACTTAGACACGATGAGAAGAAACACCACATAGTCTCGTCAAACTTTATTTCTTTTCTTTTCCGTTTGAGAGTTTCATGTTCTGAGTTAAGTTTTGTAACGCCGTCTGACCTTGTCTGCACGTTCAACTTCAACCAGCACACACAACTCTGCACCTTAAGCCAACAGCCAACCAGGGCTTCCCAAGACGTCACTTCAACGACTACTGAACTTCCAGCCAATCAGCGACAACTTTACACAGGCAATGTACCTTCAGACATTTGTGCTGGTGTATCTAATATAATTTTAACCTCATTGAGGAACTCAATGCGAGGGTTGATTAAGTTATTGATGGCTGTTCATGTCTATGCAATTTAACGTATTGCTGTAAACTTGGGATTCCATATTTCCATTCTCTTAAACTCATCTTTCCCTAACTTTCGATCTTCCTGCAACTTGTGTGAATGTGTGAGTGCGTGCGTTTATGTGTTAGATTAGTTTATATGTCTTAGATTTATCTAATAAAGCCTTATTTATATTCAAAAGAGAAGTATCTTGTGTTTTGTGTTTACAAGTTAATGTCTTAAACTGCCGATCTTGTTACTGTGCTAATTGATAGTGTTTTCACTATAGTTTGGATATTAATATCCAGCGCAGATTCGATGTTAAACGGCTCGTTCAGTGAATCGCAGGGCGTCTCAGTGATCAGCCGTGAAACAGTGATTCTGTTCAAATTCCCTTTAAAATCTTAAATGATTCCCTTTGAGCTAAATTGACCTGTTTCCCTTACAGTAGGATGTACCAAATATTCTTCAGTTTTATGCAAAACAGAAATACAACTTATAGGCGATCAGATCTCTGTCATATGGCCAAACATTTTTGCCACAAAAAAAAAATGCAAAAAAAAAAAAAAAATTTTTTTGCATAGTTGTGTTTGACACATGAAAACTGTAACAATGTATCTTACAAGATAAATTTTGCTGTTCACCGATCATCACACCACAGCTGTTTTCTCCATCAATAATCTAGCCCTTAACACATATGAATGCATACTTTAATTATACTTAATATAATTATACAAAGCCAATTCCAAAAAAGTTGGGACACTATACAAAAATTGTGAGTAAAAAAGGAATGTAATAATTTACATTAAATTAATTTTTTTTTAATTTAATGTAATGTAAATTTACAATTTAATAATTGCAAAGAGTTTGAAGTTATCATCATCTACAGTGCATAATATGATCCAAAGATTCAGAGAATCTTGAACAATCTCTGTGCGTAAGGGTCAAGGATGGAAAACCATATTGGATGCCCGTGATCTTCGGGCCCTTAGACGGCACTGCATCACATACAGGAATGCTACTGTAATGGAAATCACAACATGGGCTCAGGAATACTTCCAGAAAACATTGTCGGTGAACACAATCCACCATGCCATTCACTGTTGCCGGCTAAAACTCTATAGGTAAAAAAGAAGCCATATCTAAACATGATCCAGAAGCGCAGGCGTTTTCTCTGGGCCAAGGCTCATTTAAAATGGACTGTGGCAAAGTGGAAAACTGTTCTTTGGTCAGACGAATCAAAGTTCTTTTTGGAAAAATGTGACGCCAAGTCATCCGGACTAAAAAGGACAAGGACAACCCAAGTTGTTATCAGCGATTCATTCAGAAGCCTGCATCTCTGATGGTATGGGGTTGCATGAGTGCATGTGGCATGGGCAGCTTACACATCTGGAAATGCACCATCAATGCTGAAAGGTATATTCTGGAACAACATATGCTCCCATCCAGACATGGTCTCTTTCAGGGAAGACCTTGCATTTTCCAACATGACAATGCCAGACCACATACTGCATCAATTACAACATCAAAAGAATGATCCAGGTACTGAAATGGCCAGCCTGCAGTCCAGATCTTTCACCATAGAACACATTTGGCGCATCATAAAGAGGAAGATGTGACAAAGAAGACCTAAGACAGTTGAGCAACTAGAAGCCTGTATTAGACAAGAATGGGACAACATTCCTATTCCTAAACTTGAGCAAATTGTCTCCTTAGTCCCCAGAGGTTTGCAGACTGTTATAAAAAGAAGAGTGGATGCCGCACAGTGGTAAACATGGCCTTGTCCCAACTTTTTTGAGATGTGTTGATGCCATGAAATTTTCCCTTAAAATGATACATTTTCTAAGTTTGAACATTTGATATGTCATATATGTTGTATTCTGAAAAAGCACCGGCTTTTATCAGTCTGCTTGTGCATTCAAAAATCTCACTAGATTATTATTCAAATGATTATTATTATTTTGTTGTTTGTTTTAAGTATCAGTTCAGGCACCGTTTAGGCACCGGTACCGTTTTAAAAGTATAGGCATCGGTATCGTAGAAAACCCAATCGATACCCAACCCTAGTGTTCATATAGGTTTCCATGGGCAGATGCGAATAAAGGTAGATTTAAATTAAAGGGGCCATATGATGCTTAAAAAAAAAATAAAAAAAATAAAAAAATAAATATATATATATATATATATATATATATATATATATAGTATTTGGTGTAAAAGAATATGTTGACATGCTTTAATGTAAAAAAAAAAAAAAAAAAAACATTACTGTAGGTCATCTATGCCCCGCCTCTAAGTCCCTCCTTCGAACACCACAAGCAATCATCGGAAATGTAATGCTACTTTCCATAATCACGAGCTTCATCTTTTTAAATAAATGTAAAAACAGTTAATAATGTCCTTAGTTTTATCATAAATTCAAGCCCGAAAGGGGAACAGAGTGGAGTGACAGACACAGTGATGAGGGTCCTATGTGTTTGCAGTACACAAGCCATGGACGGTTAAGACAGTTGACACCACTGTAATGTGAGTGACATGGTCTCTCTCTCTCTCTCTCTCTCACACACACACGCACACACACACACACACACACACACACACACACACACACACACACACACACACACACACACACACACACACCATGCAAAACCTTTGAACAGGCAATAGAAAATTCTTAAACTAATAACAAAACATACTTACAGTAGCTGATTAAGAAGCGCCAGATAGTCATAGCAAAGTTAGAATTACCTCCTCTGCTAGGTTCATAAAACCGTCGTCCATATAATGCGTTGCTGTTCTGTTGTAACTTGTAAGTAATCTTAAAGATTCCTAAATTCATCTACTTTCGGAAGGCCAAATAAAGTGCTTTTGCTTTCGTCTAGAAGCACACAGCATCTCCCTGACATGGCTGCTTCAAAACTAACTGTGGTTACTTAAACCACACCTTCTTTGCGCAAACATTCGGGTGGCATTATGCAAAAATTTCCACACAGTAATGTAGACATGTGGAGGCATGTTAGAATAAACCATTTTAGGGGGGCGTGGCAGAGTCTTAACTTTAATAAAGAATATCTCTTTAGTTTTGAGACTTTAGTCTTTGCAAGTTCAGGAATCTTATCTATGCACAATCAGCTTGTAACACTCCAAAGGGAGAGGAAAACATGAAATCGCATCATGTGACCCCTTTAAAAGACACAGTATTGTCAGCCCTGATGTTTTAACCTTGTCCAAAATGAGATGTTATACGAGCGTGCTACATAGAGTACATACACTAACAGTCAATTTTTTGAACAGTAAGGAAGATCCAATAGAAAGATCTAAAGATCAGTATTTATCTGAAATAAAAAGCTTTTGTAACATTATACATATACCATTCAAAAACTTGAAATCAGTAAAAAAAAAAAAAATTGGTGTGGGGGGGTATTAGAAAGTAACACTTTTATGTAGCAATGATGCCTTAAATTGATCAAAAGTAATGATAAAGACAATTATAATGTAACTATATATTTATCAGATAAATGCTGTTCTTCTGCACTTTCTATTCCTCAAATAAACCTGAGAATTGTACTCAGCCATTTTCAACAACAACAACAATAACAATAATGTAAGGGAAACAGGTCAATTTAGCTCAACGTGAATCATTTAAGATTTTAAAGGGAATTTGAACAGAATCACTGTTTAACAGCTGATCACTGAGACGCCCTGCGATTCACTGAACGAGCCGTTTAACATCAAATCTGCGCTGGATATTAATGTCCAAAGTATAGTGAAAACACTATCAATTAGCACAGTAACAAGATCGGCAGTTTAAGGCATTAACTTGTAAAGACAAAACACAAGATACTTCTCTTTTCAATATGAATAAGGCTTTATTAGATAAATCTAAGACATAAACTAATCTAACACATAAATGCACGCACACACATTCACACAAGTTGCAGGAAGATCGAAAGTTAGGGAAAGATGAGTTTAAGAGAATGGAAATGTGGAATCCCATGTTTACAGCAATACGTGAAATTGCATAGACATGAACAACCATCAATCACTTAATTAACCCTCGCATTGAGTTCCTCAATGAGGTTAAAATTATATTAGATACACCAGTATAGATCAGTCTGGAGGTACATTGCCTGTGTAAAGGTGTTCCCTTTGTTGTTGTTGAAAGGGAGTTTCCCGATGTCGCTGATTGGCTGGAAGTTCAGTAGTCGCTGAAGTGACGTCTTGGGAAGCCCGTGGTTGGGCGTTGGCTGAAGACGCGGAGTTGTGTGGCTGGTTGAAGTTGAACGGGCACTCGAGGTCAAACAGGGCATTACAAAACTTAACTCAGAACACGAAACTCTCAAACGGAAAAGAAAAGAAGTAAAGTTTGACGAGACTAGGTGGTGTTTCTTCTCATCGTGCCTAAGAAGCAGCAGGCGTGCAGGCCGAAGCACGCTGGAACCGCGCTCAAAGAACAATGATGACTAAAAGCATGGCTAAAAGCAAAAGCTAAAAGCAGGCATGACTAATAGCAGAAGCAAAGCTAAAATCTAAAAGCAGACATGACTAATAGCAAAAGCTAAACGCAAGCTAAAAGCTAAAAAGCCAAATTTATGGTGTCCTAAGTATTTAAACTGGCCTGTTGGCCACACCTCAAATGTTGTCTTGACCAATCAGATATTGTCTTGGCTCGGGGGTATCATAAATCATATGTTATCTTATCAAGCACGTGGTTTGAATTTTCCCGCTCTTGCAGAGTATAATTTTGGACCTGATTCCTATTACAAGAATATTATACATTTGACAAATAACTGATGGTCAGAACTGTTTCAAGCTAACAGATTCAAACACATACATATGAAACATGAATATGTATCCTTAAGCTATCCAATAGTTATTAAAAGACATACACGATAAGTGATTATAAACATGATAGTCAAATGGGTGGGTTACATATAAATGAATATGGAGTGAAGCGATGGACTGATATCCATTTATAAATCTTTTTGAGTTCATTTTGGTCCATATAAATGTATAAAAGACAGTTTTCTGTGCCATTATCTGACAAAGATTTCTGTGGAGACCAGAGGTTCAAAGGCCCCCTTAGGAATTTCAGTCTGGTTCTGCTAGTTGGGGGGAAGTGTTTATTACTCTCATGGGTTTACATGTGATGTCCGGCGTTGCATCTCAATTACTTGCCCCAAATTTGACAATCTCTTCTCCGAATTGAAATTGTCAATAATTGTTCTAGTGGTGTTAATGTTGAAAGCTGTTCTGTGAAAGAGTTGGTTGGTTATCTTGCTTGGGACTTGTGGCACAGAATGTTTTATGACTTCCTGTTGCCATTCTGAGGAATTCGGCTCGTGTTTTAACCACAGTCCTGATCGACTCTTTAATTTGTCTGGTTCGGGTCAGATCCGCTACAATAATAATAATAATAATAATAATAAATGTTTTTGAGCAGCAAATCAGAGTATTTGAATGACTTCTGAAGGATCATATCACTGAAGTAATGATGCTAAAGATTATCACAGGAATAAATTAAAACATTTGAAAATATATTCAAAAAGATAAGTTACCTTAAATAGTAAAAATATTTCTCAATATTATTGGTTTTGAGGGCTCCCGTGCATGCCCAGCAGTAAGGGCCAACATTTTGCCAATGAGCAAAATCTCAGAGGCCCTCCATTTGACAGCCTGCTGGGGGACTTTAGGCTAGGCCTAAGTGAGCCAGTAAAGATCCAGTGCTGGCTTGTTTGCAGGGTAGGCTGACAGAGAAGTTTTCAGAATGTTTTATGACTTCCTGTTGCCTTTCTGAGGAATTTGGCTCGTGTTTCAACCACAGTCCTGATCGACTCTTTAATTTGTCTGGTTCGGGTCAGATCTACTACATATCCCTCTTTCGATCGGCGAGGTGTTTAGCTGAAGACATCGTCGATCGCTGGAAAAACAAAGCCAGAAGAAGCAGACAAACACAGCAAACAACAAGACAACACCTCCATAACAGTTACTGTACTGGTGCAGGCATCAGGTTATTTAGGTACATGTGGTTAAGTTCAAATAGTCCATGTAGTTTAGCACCTTGAGGATCATTTAGATCATTTTGGAAATCGTTGTTTTATTTTGATTCGTCAATCAAATTTCTGGTTAACTTTGTTTGGTTCTTCTAGGTTGTCTTAATTTAAACGTTTACCATTAGTTTTTTTTAGTAACATCATTTTCAATTAAATTAATTGGCCTATCATGCATGGAGCTCTCTGGCTTCCATTCAGTTTAAAGTGGCTGTCGGATAATAGGTGTTGCGAGTCAATCCTAATATCAGACCTTCAACCCTTGCACGGTGTCTAGGTGTTTCACCTACTCAGGAAAGAGGGGAAGGAGAAGGATAGGTAAAATAAGAACAAAACTAAACAAAGCTGCTGTGGGGTTTCCTAGCATGGCTTACTACTACTATTGAGCTAGGATGGCATGTACCTTAACTTTGTGTCAGGTGTTCTACCTATTGTGAGGATGGCTGCACGTTTCTTCATGGTGGTATTTGTAATTTTGTTACGCTAAAAGTTGGATATTCTACCTGTAGAAAGAATATGTTTGTTGAATGTGTTATCAGTAGATGTTGTTACCTCTGGGTGTAGGTAATATTGTGTGTGTTAATCGTGTCGTTTACTGTATGTGTGGTCAGATCTGTTCAAGTCTGTGTTGGCTCCCCCTTTTTCTAGTATGTCACTGAAGACTGGGTCTCTGCAACCTTCGCTTGGATGGGGGCATGTCCATGGTCTAATGGGGGTCAGTCCAGCAAGGCAGGAAGTTCTTTAGCAGACAGTAGGAGGCAGTTTGGCATGGCTGTGTGAAGCTGGGTTGCAAAACTTTGTCTCCTATGTTGCATTCTTCTTGTGGTGCCTTCTGGCTTTAGCAGACTTTCTGACCTTTTGTGCTCTGGTGGTTGCTGTTGCACAGACAGGGAATGTGGTTCTTGGAGTTGGAGTTCATTTGAAAGTTTGTTAGTGACTGAGGTGATGTCCTTTAGTACCTCAGATTTTTCATCAACGGTTGGCTGTGAAAGACTTGTTCGTTCCGGGTCGTTGTTGAACAGGTGTTTGTCATCTCTGATGTGGTGCACCAGGTGATCACCGGCCTTCCGTTCTTTCGCTGGTCACAGCGAGCACGACTCAACTTTGTGGTCATATGCATGTAACTGGTCTTGAAGGAACTCTTTCAGTTGTTTCATGACTTGTTCCATGTCTTCTGACTGTAAGCGGTCATGTTCTTGTGAGTACTCAGCACTGTGCATGTCCTGAGTGGTGCTGAGGTGGGTTTTGTTGTCGCTTACCCACACAAGTTGCTCTTGGACGAGTCAGGTGATTACCTTTGGATGTCTGGTTAGGTTTCCAGATGTTCTTATCCTTTTGGTTTCTTGATAAGCATGGATGGTCCCATTGATTTTTCCAGCGGTTGGGCTGAAAATGGTTGTGGACATGGATGTCACGTTCTCTGTGCTCTTGATGGAAGACTCTAGTGTTGTGATGCCACTGGGTGTCGTCCAGTGCAAGGCTTGAGTCTTTGTTAACGGAGTTCAAGAGTGTGGAGGTTCTGTTACCTTTCTTTGAGGCCATCTTCTGCTTGTTATAGGCCTTCTGAGTTAGGTCACGCAACTGTTGGATGGTCATGGAGTGCGGACAGGCCATGACACCTAGATGGTGACTGACTCCAATGTGCAGATTTCTTAGGAAGAGGCTTTTGAAGTTCACATCCTCTTCAAGGTCAGGTTTGTTGTGTGCACCAAAGTAGGCTTGTCGGAGTGGGTTGTAGTAAGCTTGTGGAGTCTCTTGTCGACCTTGTTTGGTTTCCAAGGCAGTTAACAGTCCATGTTCAGACTCTGGGTCTGTAAACTCTTTAATCAGGACCTCACGAAGTCGCTGCTAGTTTGACTTGGTTTGACTGGGCTGTCGATCTAGGAAGTTTCGTACCTCGGGACTGGACGTGGCTCTAAGGAGGTATAACCAGTCTCTGTCAGTCACGTGAGGTCTCATTTCCAGATGAAATTCGATATCTCGCAGGTAAGCCTGGATGTCGTGGCTCTCTGTGGAGTCCGGATTGAACCTGCTGATGTTTTCAGACAGCTTGTTGAGGTCTTTGATGGTCATCCCGTGTGCAGCTCCAAGGTCTTGGATGGGAGGTTTTCTTTCGTTGGCAGGAAAGGGTTGTGTGGCGAAGGCAGGTGAGGTTTTGGGTTGTGGCCCTTCGCTCTTTTCGTCATATGCCAGTTCTTGGATGCGGGACTCTTCTCTGCTCAGCAGTGACGAGGCTAAGAGGGGTTTTTCTTTCCTTGGCTCTTGTTTGTGCTTGTAAGCATATTGTAGTTCTTTTCTGACCATGTAGAGCTCATCGTTGGTATCGTCTAGTTGTTGGGTCAGATTGTCCGTTTCAGTTCTGTATCTTTAAAGGTGGTCTTTCAAAGCACTGATTTCAGAATTCTTGGTTCTGATGTCTTGATCTCTTTCCTTAGTCTGACAGGATTGTCACCGTACACCTTACAGTTGGACCACTCACCAGGGAGGCTGCGAAGGCAACAGTTGTTCAACACGTATCTCTATTAAATTGATCTCAACGTTGGATGTGATGCTAAAACTTGGATTGCGTTTCCAAATGTAGGGAGGTTAGGAAAAACAAAGGAGAGGTTGATTACAATCAAATTCATAAGGATGATTCGTCTTATTTGACACGATTGTGTATTTTATTCACTTAGAATTGATTGATGGTTCTTACATGTGCCTACAAATGTTAAAAGTGAAGAGGAAAGGAAAGGAGAGAGAGGACAGAGACAGTAAGTCTCAGTAGCGGTTATCTCAACTACAAGGAGAGCGTTGTTTTAGTTGCTGCACAACTAATCAAACAAAATAAACTTTAAGTGAAAGAGAGTTGTCTTTCAAATTTATTTGAACTCGTAGTGAGGGATAACAATGTCTCCTTTTAGGGCTCAGGTGTGTCGTTCCCAAGCTAGGATACACTAAGTAAAGAAATGGTAAGAAAAAGTAAAATAAAAAAAATAATAAATTGCATAAATTTAGCAAAATATGCAAAAATCAAAATTAAATAGAGGAAATCAGTAAGTAAAAAAATTGTGGTTAAGTGTATAACCAAAACAGGAAGAAGGGTACAACGCAATCAAATAAGTAAAGGCCTGAATAGCATATATTCAGAAGGGTAATAAATAAATTAGGTAGAATAAGTTTACTTAAACTTTCAAAGTTTAAGGCTTATTCATTCCTAAAATAATTAGTCCCCAAAGAGAATACTAGAAATAATGATCATATGAAATGATTGGAGAAGGAAATTTTGAATGATTCAAAATAAATTTGTTTCAATTAAATTTCAATTTGACAATTAATAATTTTCAGTCAGTATTTCCCTTTCTAGTAAAATGAAACTAAGTGGTATAGTGAGAAAAGAGAGCAATAAGAGAGAGAAAGAGACCAACAAGTGTTAGTTAAGATGTTTAAAAGGGTTAAATCATGTCAGCGTTGCCCAAACACACACTATTCAACCACTGGATGTTAATGCTAACGGCTAATCTTTGAGGCTAGTGGCTTTAGCATAGACTTCAATGTAAATACAACTGTTTCGTTAGCTTAGCAACACCGTGGAGTTTGTTAACACTAACGTCGATGCGCTACGCGTGCGCAGTTTAAAGTTGCAAGTAGGTTAAGACTTCAGTTTCACGGTAACTTTGGCAACCAAATCAAACTCTAGTGGACTAGCAAATTAATCGTTGCATATTTGCAAGTACAGTTAAGCATGCTACATGAAATGTCGGCTCATTTCAACACTGTACAAATAACAACACCACTTTTAGTTGGTTTTGCGATGTGGCACTTAAACTCTCAGTTCGTATAGAGTTAAATTTATCTTAATTCAAATAGCAGCTTCGTGCTGTAGTTAAGGGAACACAGTGATAGCGATCTCTGCAGATCAGAGTCAATTTAGCTCCGTTCAGCGAACGGTGACTGAGATAGAATAGCTTTTGAGAGGCACTGGAACACGCAGTGAAATCAAATCAGCTATAAACAAGGCATTACAAAAATGAGGAACACGCTCAATTTCTGCCTTATTGTACGATCTCAGATGTTTACTTTTATAAGTTCACTTACTGCTGTTAACAATGGAGAGGTGGACTTGAGTTACAGTCCCATCTGCTTTCATTCATTTAAGCAGGCACGCGCTGCTCACGTCACGGGTCACACAAACACACACACACACACACACACTTCTCGACTCAGCTTCTCATATTTTATCCGCAACAAAAGAAAATATTAAATAACTTGGTTTATGCTCAGAATTTAGATTAAACTGCCTGCATTCTCCACCATAATAAATTTAAGGGAAACAGGTAAATTTAGCTCAAAGGGAATCATTTAAGTTTTTAAAGGGAATTTGAACAGAATCACTGTTTCACGGCTGATCACTGAGACGCCCTGCGATTCACTGAACAAGCCGTTTAACATCAAATCTGCGTTGGATATTAATATCCAAAGTATAGTGAAAACTATCAATTAGCTAAGTAACAAGATCGGCAGTTTAAGGCATTAACTTGTAAACACAAAACACAAGATACTTCTCTTTTCAATATGAATAAGGCTTTATTAGATAAATCTAAGACATAAACTAATCTAAAACATAAACGCACGCACTCACACATTCACACAAGTTGCAGGAAGATCGAAAGTTAGGGAAAGATGAGTTTAAGAGAATGGAAATGTGGAATACCATGTTTACAGCAATACGTGAAGTTGCACAGACATGAAAAAAAAAGCCCGGTCCGGTGAAACACACCAATTTGAAAAACTAATGGAATGCATAGTCGATATAAAAAACTGGATGACGAATAATTTCTTACTGCTAAATTCTGAAAAAACAGGTGTTAATTATAGGACCTAAAAACTCTGCTTGTAGTAACCTAGAACACTGTCTAAGACTTGACGGTTGCTCTGTCAATTCTTAGTCATCAGTTAGGAACCTAGGTGTGCTATTTGATCTCAATCTTTCCTTAGAATGCCACGTTTCTACCATTTGTAAAACTGCATTTTTCCATCTCAAAAATATATCTAAATTACGGCCTATGCTCTCAATGTCAAATGCAGAAATGTTAATCCATGCATTTATGACCTCAAGGTTAGATTATTGTAATGCTTTATTGGGTGGTTGTTAAACTGCGGGCGGCAGATCCTTTTCCTATTTGGCGCCTAAACTCTGGAATAACCTACCTAACATTGCTCGGGAGGCAGATACACTCTTGCAGTTTAAATCTGGATTAAAGACCCATCTCTTTAACATGGCTTACACATAACATACTAATATGCTTTTAATATCCAAATCCGTTAAAGGATTTTTAGGCTGCATTAATTAGGTAACCCGGAACCGGAAACACTTCCCATAACACCCTATGTACTTGCTACATCATTAGAAGAATGGCATCTACGCTAATATTTGTCTGTTTCTCTCTTATTCCGAGGTCACCGTAGCCACCAGATCCAGTCTGTATCCAGATCAGAGGGTCACTGCAGTCACCCGGATCCAGTACGTATCCAGACCAGATGGTGGATCAGCACCTAGAAAGGACTTCTACAGTCCTGAAAGACAGCCGAGACCAGGACAACTAGAGCCCCAGATACAGATCCCCTGTAAAACCTTGTCTCAGAGGACCACCAGGACAAGACCACAGAAAACAGATGATTCTTCTGCACAATCTGACTTTGCTGCAGCCTGGAATTTAACTACTGGTTTCGTCTGGTCAGAGGAGAACTGGCCCCCCCAACTGAGCCTGGTTTCTCCCAAGATTTTTTTCTCCATTCTGTCACCGATGGAGTTTCGGTTCCTTGCTGCTGTCGCCTCTGGCTTGCTTAGTTGGGGTCACTTCATCTACAGCGATATCGTTGACTTGATTGCAAGTAAATGCACAGACACTATTTAACTGAACAGAGATGACATCACTGAATTCAATGATGAACTGCCTTTAACTATCATTTTGCATTATTGACACACTGTTTTCCTAATGAATGTTGTTCAGTTGCTTTGATTCAATGTATTTTGTTTAATGCGCTATATAAATAAAGGTGACTTGACTTGACTTGACATGAACAACCATCAATCACTTATTTAACCCTCGCATTGAGTTCCTCAATGAGCTTAAAATTATATTAGATACACCAGTATAGATCAGTCTGGAGGTACATTGCCTGTGTAAAGGTGTTCCCTTTGTTGTTGTTGAAAGGGGGTTTCCCGATGTCGCTGATTGGCTGGAAGTTCAGTGGTCGCTGAAGTGACGTGATAGTTATTAAAAGACATTCACAATAAGTGATTATAAACATGATAGTCAAATGTGTGGGTTACATATAAATGAATATGGAGTGAAGCGATGGACTGATATCCATTTATAAGTCTTTTTGAGTTCATTTTGGTCCATATATATGTTGAAAAGACAGTTTTCTGTGGCATTATCTGACAAAGATTTCTGTGGAGACCAGAGGTTCAAAGGCCCCCTTTGGAATTTTCAGTCTGGTTCTGCTAGGTGGGGGGAAGTGTTTATTACTCTCATGGGTTTACATGTGATGTCCGGCGTTGCATCTCAATTACTTGCCCCAAATTTGACAATCTCTTCTCCGAATTGAAATTGTCAATAATTTTTCTAGTGGTGTTAATGTTGAAAGCTGTTCTGTGAAAGAGTTGGTTGGTTGGTTATCTTGCTTTGGACTTGTGGCACAGAATGTTTTATGACTTCCTGTTGCCATTCTGAGGAATTTGGCTCCTGTTTTAACCACAGTCCTGATCGACTCTTTAATTTGTCTGGTTCGGGTCAGATCCGCTACAATAATAATAATAATAATAATAAATGTTTTTGAGCAGCAAATCAGAGTATTTGGATGACTTCTGAAGGATCATATCACTGAAGTAATGATGCTAAAGATTTATCACAGGAATAAATTAAAACATTTTAAAATATATTCAAAAAGATAAGTTACCTTAAATAGTAAAAATATTTCTCAATATTATTGGTTTTGAGGGCTCCCCGTGCACGCCCAGCAGTAAGGGCCAACATTTTGCCAATGAGCAAAATCTCAGAGGCCCTCAATTTGGCAGCCTGCTGGGGGACTTTAGGCTAGGCTTAAGTGGGCCAGTAAAGATCCAGTGCTGGCTTGTTTGCAGGGTAGGCTGACAGAGAAGTTTTCAGAATTAGATAAATGCATCCAAACTTTAACTTAGGACACTAAGGATGTGAGGGCTGTAGATATAGCTTTGGATGCAACTAGCTCATGGAGTCCTGTACATTGTTTGGTTCCGGTTACAGAGCTTCTGCCGCAGGGCAACTGGGTGATTTTCTAACCAATTTAGTGCTGGCTGCAGATAAAGTTTTAATTGTTAGTGATTTTAATATCCATGTTGATAATGAAAAATATGCATTGGGATCAGCATTCATAGACATTTTGAACTCTATTGGGGTAAGACAACACGTGTCAGGACCTATTCATGTTGATATCATACTGTAGCAATGACCTCTACAGCCCTGAATGTCAGCGGAGACCAGGGCAACTAGATGATCCCCAAAGACAGATCCTCAGTGAAGACCTTTTTTTCCTAGATCAGTGGTCTTCAACTCCAGTCCTTGTAACCCCAGCTCTCCATGCCCACCTCCTACCTGTCAGTGGATAAACAGCTTGCTGACAGACAGGCAGCAGCTAGTGAGGCTGGGAAAATACATATCCAGCACCCGTACAATCAGCACCAGAGTTCTCCAGGGCTGCGTTCTCTCCCCACTGATCTTCTCCCTGTACATCAATGATTGCACATCTAAGGATTCCTCTGTAAAGCTCCTGAAGTTTGCAGACAACACCACACTCATCTGCCTCATCCAGGATGGTGACGAGTCTGCTTACAGGCAGGAGGTTAAAGAGCTGGCTTTCTGGTGCACTCTCAACAACCTGGAGCTCAACATCATTGGTACAACCCTCCCTTCTATTCAAGAACTTTACTCATCCAGAGTGAGCAAAGGGGCTAGTAAAATCACTCTGGACCCCTCACATCCAGCACACTCCCTCTTTTTGATTTTGACTTTGATGATTCTTCTGCACAATTGGACTTTGCTGCAACCTGGAATTGAACTGCTGGTTTCGTCTGGTCAGAGGAGAACTGGCCCATCGACTGAGCCTGGTTTCTCCCAAGGTTTTTTCTCCATTCTGTCAGTGATGGAGTTTTGGTTCCTTGCCGCTGTTGCCTCTGGCTTGCTTAGTTGGGGTCACTTCATTTACATCGATATCGTTGACTTGATTGCAAATTATAGCAAAGATACTATTTCACTTGACTATACATTTAGTCACTAATTATAGTTTGGATAAAGTCTAACTAGTAAAATGTTTACACGTTATGTGAAAACTAGTACAAGTATATAAATAAATAAAAAGAGACTTACTCATGTTTATGATCTCTGCTGAATAAAGTGCTTCATTCTTTTTTTCTGAGGAAATCCATTTCTCAAATCCTCAACCACATCGCATCTTTTTGGGGTGAATTATGTCTTATTCCTCTCATTGCGAAGCAACTGTAAAATAAAAGAACTTGAAGAACAGTCTCGCTGCTTTTTCTTCTGTGTGGGCGTATTCAAGCCGCGCGCTTCAGTTTGAATCTGAATAGCGCGTTCAGCGCGGGGGCATGGTCACATTAGATATAATGAAGGGAGATGTGAAAAACGGACATCACGTTGTTTTCATATGGATTACTTTATCACAGAATATTTGTTTTCAGCAGCACTTGTTTAGTTTAAAAGTAGACATGTCAAGCTTTCTATAGATATCTCTCTCATGTCTCTTCGTTGAGAATTCATTTTAATGACGTGTTTGTAAATGAAGATCAGCGCAGACAAAGGCTGCAGACAGCACACCTTGTTTGTTATCTTTATTTTATAAGTGCACAAAGCTTTGTTGTTATTATGTCTGTATCCAAAAAAAGTAGACCCTTTACAGATTCGATTATTGTATTGCTCTTATCTGTACAATTAAAACTGAAAGTGTAATTTAAGTTCTTTTCGGGGTTATCAGGAGAAAATGACTCATAACGTGTATATGCGTTAATCGACTCCAGAGGGTTAACTGAGATGATGACATCACTGAATTCAATGATGAAGTGCCTTTAACTGTCATTTTGCATTATTGACACAATGTTTTCCTAATTAATGTTGTTCAGTTGCTTTGTACATACAACTGTCAATTTTTATATTGTCATTCCTTACCTACTTATTTGTATTTTTTTATTCTTTTATTATATGTTTTTTTTTTGTTCTGTCGCCGTCATTCTGTTGCACTGCTGAGCTTCTGTCACGAAAAAAAATCCTTGTATGTGTAATCAATAAAACTCATTCTGATTCAATGATGAACTGCCTTTAACTGAAAAAAATGAAATAAATAATAAATAAGATAAAATACCCTCCAAAAATAATGTTACTCTCAAAAATGAAACACACACACAAAAAGTGTATATAAAAAAGTGAAAGTGAAAGTTACATGACATACAGCCTCTGCATTTAACCCATCCAAAGTGCACACACATAGCAGTGAACACACTATCTGATCGTGGTTGTATCTCTCTATTAGTTCTATTGGATCTTAGTGCAGCGTTTGACACTATTGACCACAACATTCTTTTGCATAGACTTGAACACTTTGTTGGCATTAATGGAAGAGCATTAGCATGGTTTAAATCATACTTATATGACCGCCATCAAATCGTAGCAGTGAAAGAAGAGGTATCATATCGATCACATGCAGTATGGAGTACCTCAAGGCTCAGTACTAGGGCCGCTACTCTTCACGCTTTATATGTTACCCTTGGGAGATATCATCAGGAAACATGGTGTTAGCTTTCACTGTTATGTTAATGATACTCAGCTCTATATTTCTTCATGGCCCGGTGAAACACACCAATTTGAAAAATGGAATGCATAGTCGATATAAAAAACTGGATGACGAGTAATATCTTACTGCTAAATTCTGAAAAAACAGAGGTGTTAATTATAGGACCTAAAAACTCTGCATGTAATAACCTAGAACACTGTCTAAGACTTGATGGCTGCTCTGTCACTTCTTCTTCATCAGTTAGGAACCTAGGTGTGCTATTTGATCGCAATCTTTCCTTAGAAAGCCACATTTCTAGCATTTGTAAAACTGCATTTTTCCATCTGAAAAATATATCTAAATTACGGCCTATGCTCTCAATGCCAAATGCAGAAATGTTAATCCATGCATTTATGACCTCAAGGTTAGATTATTGTAATGCTTTATTGGGTGGTTGTTCTGCACGCTTAGTAAACAAACTACAGCTAGTCCAAAATGCAGCGGCAAGAGTTCTTACTAGAACCAGGAATTATGACCATATTAGCCCGGTCCTGTCAACACTGCACTGGCTGCCTATCAAACATCGTATAGATTTAAAAATATTGCTTATTACTTATAAAGTCCTGAATGGTTTAGCACCTCAGTATTTGAGTGAGCTCCTTTTACATCATTTTACATAAAATTTTTATGCACATTTTCCCCCCAGCATTAGTATAATAACAAATCCTACATGTATTAGAGTGAAAACTCATTTACTTCATCTACAGCGATATCGTTGACTTGATTGCAAATAAATGCACAGACACTATTTAACTGAACAGAGATGACATAACTGAATCCAATGATGAACTGCCTTTAACTATCATTTTGCATTATTGACACTGTTGTCCTAATGAATGTTGTTCAGTTGCTTTGACGCAATGTATTTTGTTTAAAGCGCTATATAAATAAAGGTGACTTGACTTGACTTGACTTGACATTATAATCCTCTACGTCCGTTACGTTCTCAAAACTCAGGCAATTTGTTAATACCTAGAATATCAAAATCAACTGCGGGTGGCAGATCCTTTTCCTATTTGGCGCCTAAACTCTGGAATAACCTACCTAATATTGTTGCAGTTTAAATCTAGATTAAAGACCCATCTCTTTAACCTGGCTTACACATAACATACTAATATGCTTTTAATATCCAAATCCGTTAAAGGATTTTTAGGCTGCATTAATTAGGTAAACCGGAACCGGAAACACTTCCCATAACACCCGATGTACTTGCTACATCATTAGAAGAATGGCATCTACGCTAATATTAGTCTGTTTCTCTCTTATTCCGAGGTCACCGTAGCCACCAGATCCAGTCTGTATCCAGATCAGAGGGTCACTGCAGTCACCCGGATCCAGGACGTATCCAGACCAGACGGTGGATTGGCACCTAGAAAGGACCTCTACATCCCTGAAAGACAGCGGAGACTAGGACAACTAGAGCCCCAGATACAGATCCCCTGCAAAGACCTTGTCTCAGATTACCACCAGGACAAGACCACAGGAAACAAATTATTATTCTGCACAATCTGACTTTGCTGCAGCCTGGAATCTGGTCAGAGGAGAACTGGCCCCCCAACTGAGCCTGGTTTCTCCCAAGGTTTTTTTTCTCCATTCTGTCACAGATGGAGTTTTGTTTCCTTGCCGCTGTCACCTCTGGCTTGCTTAGTTGGGGTCACTTCATCTACAGCGAAATCGTTGACTTTATAAATGCACAGACACTATTTAAACTGAACAGAGATGACATCACTGAATTCAATGATGAACTGCCTTTAACTGTCATTTTGCATTATTGACACACTGTTTTCCTAATGAATGTTGTTCAGTTGCTTTGACGCAATGTACTTTGTTTAAAGCGCTATATAAATAAAGGTGACTTGACTGGCACCAGCAGGGAATAAGCATAATTGATTACTTTTATGAGAATGGGGTATTTAGGTAATTTGAAGATTTAAATGTTATAATCTTGTAGGAAAATAAAACCTTTAAAGGTTTTCTGATTAAAGACTATTTATGTTGGAAATGCCAGTTGGAAATGGGTACCTTTTTACATTGTATTTGGGAATGTAGTCTTGTTAAGCAATACTTGAAACAGATTATGGATTCCATAAATTTCTGGTATCTTAAATACACATATGCCATAAATTACTGGTTTACTAGGTGATAAATCTCAAATACCTAATGTTTCAAAACATATATTTTCTTGTACTTTATTGTATTTCATGGATAAAATATGCCTGCAGAAATGTGTATTCCTGTATAATTATTGTAATGTTGTACTTCTGTTACCCTTCTGCCTTCCAAAAAAAAAAAAAAAAAAAAAAAAAAAAAAAAAAAAAAAAATATTATATATATATATATATATATATATATATATATATATATATATATATATATATATATATATATATATATATATATATATATATATAATAATAGTAATATACTTTATAGGTAAACAGACTTAACATGAGTGCAAATAAGAATTGATTTCATTAAGTATTTATACAGATTCTTACTTATACGTGTAAACGTGCATGTGTGTGCAAAGACCTCTGTGCTGAGGCTGTAGCTGCGGCCTCCGTGGCAAACTGTCTCATTGCACTCTCTTCTAAATACTTCTGCTCCCAGCGTGTCATATCAGCCTCCAATCCCAGAATCCGTTCCTCTTTCTCCTTTAGAAGATCCAGTAGTGCAGGAGCACTGGATTCCCACAAACTAAGGGGAACACCTACACCAGCACACTAAACACAGGGAAAAACAGTGGTTATGGATATATTGGGCTGGAAAATTTATATCAAAACATTATATCTGGATTTGTAAATGCAGGTTATATGCATTCATGTCCTGCATTAAACAGAGTGTAAAGTCTTCCCAAAAGGGAAAATCACAAACAATCAAGATTGCATGATTATATGGTGTCATGGCTTTGCAATCAAAAAAATGTCGTTATAATGGAAATCAATGGGGCAAAAACAGCCACCAACAACAAATTAGGGAGAAAAAATTTAAATCTAATGCTGCACAAAAACTAAAAATGCATTAAAGCCAATGTTGCTACTAATCTTTGACATGCCCAAGACTGTTATAAAAAGTAAAAATCATCATTTATGAACTTGGCAATTAAAGAGTTAAAATCTTCGAATTGTTTTTTTAAAACATTTGGTAGTTTTGATCAGGACTGAAGTTGATTAACAGATTTATGCAAACAAAATTGAGAAAAAATATGAATCTGACACATTTTTACAGCAGTTTAATTGAGTGGATGTTTTCATCCCGAACATAACGAAAGGGTAGTGAATTTGAACAATGCACAAGGGTTAAGTCATTTAAGCTTTCTTAACCTAATTGAATCTCCAAGTGCCCAACCAAAGAGAATGCAAACCACTGTAATGATGAGTTAAAAATAAAATAAAATTAACATTTGAGAAAAATCAGCATCCATTTATGAAGTCAGCTTATGCAATGTTCTCTCAAACATTTTAGTTGTATTGAAAATTCAACATTTAAATTCATTTTGGGAGACAAGTGAATGCAACTAGTGAAAGATAACTGCAGACATGGAGAAAATGAGTGAAAATTATATAAAGGCTGTATTCACACCAGGAATGTCCGCTTGTTCACTTGCTTTGGTCCGGACCAAATACAATGTTGATTTATTATTTTTTTTTCTGTTTAGAAAACACTTGACAGTGTCAGATGAGACAATGTCATCTATACAATGTTGTAACAAGGATTTTGCGAAGAACGAAGAAGTGCTGCAAGACGGTTCTGGCGGAGAGAGCATGCTCTTATGCGTGCCTACCATGGCATCATGACATGACGCTGGCAGAATAAAGAAAACGAAAGTGAAACTTAAAAAAACAGCGCACAGGAAAGCGATTGCAGGCTTTCGCAAGTGTCAGCTAACTGCGTGATCGTCCGTAAACTAGAGCCCTAAACAGGCCTCAAATTGGCCCGTGTGCGGCAGCTTATCAGGCCCGAGCCTGATCCGAGCCCACCCTTCTCCCAAAACAGCTTATACTACTGTTTCAACTATTAAAAATAGTTCAGTTTTGTATGTAATGTCAAAGTGATTATATTCTGTTTCGTTTTTTTATCAGGTTAATTTTGAAAAATGTTTGGAGCATTTTTTGTTCTTTTAATAAAAGTTTTTTGTTTTTTAAAATAATGACCAAGCGAACAAGCTGATCATGTTTGATTAATTTAGCCTTCTCAAATCATCACAACTTACCTAAAATAAAATCTATAGATATACTAAAACAGTTCAAGCATATAACAATGTTTAAACATTAAACCTAGATAAATGTGCGCTATATCCAATAGTTTGTGTGGAGAGTGGAAGCTATGCGCGCTTTGCAGGACAAAGAGGCGCCAGCGTGATCATTTGTTTTCCATGGATGCGCCGTCATCTTTGCTCGTAATGTAAGAGTAATTCACCATTCATAACTGTAAAGGGTATACTTATATTTTTTTATTCACTCACAATATCAAGAAAACATTGTACTTTTATTAAATAAAGAAAACAAACATGATGCGCTTTATGCCGTCTGGTCTTGAATAGGAGCGCTTCACAAAAATGAACCAAAATGCAGCGAATACATGCCTCAGAGACATGATAAATATATCTATAGAGAGCTTTAAATTAGTACTTAACGAAATAAAACATATTGAAAGCAATAACTCTTTTATTATAATCATAATCCGTATAGATGCATTTCTTAAAGGCGCATCTAATGAGAAGATGATGAGCACAGCACATGACCAATTGGCTTGTTGTTTGTAGTGGTAATCAAAACTTTTTCAAAATGCACCTTTTCCGAAGCATTGGGAACTTTTAATAACTCCCGCTCCAACTTCTCCCTGATGCTCTGCATGGTCCACTGTCACCTGTATGCTAAGTGTGGGTATATGCTTTGTGTATTGCGTAATCGATGTAGCTTATAATAGCCTATAATCACTATAACAGTATTTCATACAGTAACCTATGTGTGCTCTGCGCCTATATGTGCACAATAAAAGGAGAGAAGCTAAATGAGCCAGAGCCTGATCTGTATAAAAAAAAGAAAAGAAAAAGCCAGAGACCCGCCCGATTGGACTCGTGTGGTTTCTGCCCCATCTGGCTTGCAGACCTCTACCGTAAACCTGGAGCTACGGGAGCCTGTTAACTCAAAAGGCGCAGTGCTTTCTACATTTGGGTCGGATCGAGGTCGGATCATATTCACACCTTAAACGAACCGTACTAGAGTTCGTTTGGAACCACCAGAGTTTGCTGTATTCACACCTGCCAAAAAGATCTGCACCAAAGGGGGAAATGAACCAGAGATTGTTTCAATCGAACCAAACAAGACAGGTGTGAATACACCCTAAGAATCTCTCTTTTCTTCTTCTTCTGTTGTTATATTGCACATTAGCAACATATTAGTGCACTGCTGCCTCTTCACTGGTTTATTAATGTCATTGGTTCCTTAGTGGCTACTTAAATATATTACGTAAGTGTCACTCAAAAAAGTAAGTAAATTGTTTTATTTGCCTTTATAAATTTTATTTAATTCTATTTTATTTAATAAAATCTAATAAGTATAACAACAAAGTAAAGATAACTAAATATATCTAAGTGAAGCAGACCTTTAATCCAGCAAACTAGATGCTCTTAAGGGCTAGTTCATCATAAGTCATTCTACGAAAGCACTGTATAACTGATATAGGCTTATTTATTTATTTATTTATTTTCCTTTTTATTCAAAACAATTCCAAACATGCTTAATATATCAGGAAATATCTTGTTTCTCAAATATGTGTAGGTAAACGCGTTTTGCACCTTTATAGATTGCTATTTGATCAATATATGGAAATGTAGTGTAATCTATTAACTACACATAAAAACCTGACTTTTTACTTAAGTGCCATATCATGCCATAAAATATTTTTAATACGACTGAATTTGCATTTAATGTAAATTTTAATAACAATATTGTAAGATACTTATTTTAACACTTTCATTTTACAGAGAGTAAAGAACATTTACATTATCAAAAAACATTTTCATTCAGTCTAGCCAGAGTTCAGGCATTCTCAAAAACTCCCATTAATATCACTGAAGCACTTTACATTATGAAACTTATGAATATCTTACTTACATTCGTACGCACATCTGCACTTTTTGTTGTTTCTGATGAGAGAATTCGCTAAATAATTCAGTCAGCGAGCAAGCGAACAAAACACTGCGTTTCAGTGATGACTCTTCTGGGCGTCTCTGATTGGCCATTGCATCCATAAGCGCAACAGAATAGTTTCTGATTGGTTATCATGAAGCGTTGTACGAACGCGTCTGTCTCTGGCTCAGCGCCAGCCAGCGAACGCAGATTTGAATTTAGCAGCTGATGTTGTGCACTGAACGATCTAATCACACCGCTGTGATTGTATCAAATATATAAAAAATATTATTCTGCAATTTTTTTTTTTCGTTTGGAAGCTGCATTTAAAATCCACTTTGGCTCAGAAATCTGAGGGGGCACGTGCCCCCTCACTTCGAATGGGCACGACGCCTCTGATTGGATACCATTAAGGACCAATAGAACACCTTTGGGAAATTATGTTGGTACCCACCCAGCACCAAACATCATTTGGACGTCGTTCATTCATTTTTAATCAATGTTTTTTTTTTCAATGTTATTTCTCAACAACGTTTAACATTTCTAAATTATATTATATTATATTTTATTATATTATATTCTGGAGCGGAGGACGTCACCATGGAAACGAGGCGGCAGCTCAACTGTCAAGAAGTTGAACGCTGACTATCAATGTGGTTTTCACAATTTTTTTAGGTAGGTTTCATCTCTAAAATTACACGAAGAGTACATAAAAGTGATTCTGACTTATTTCGTGTAAATGATACACTTCCGTTTAATATTTACTTTATAGAAATGGTTTAGTGTTGTCAGAAAAAAGTCAATTAGCATCTTAACCATAAGGCTAACTACAAGAGACTTGAGATCTTATTTATGAAACTTTGTGCTTTTATTGTCATCTTGTGTGTAGATGAGCACTCTCTCTCTCTCTCTCTCTCTCTGTGTGTGTGCGCATGCGCGAGCGTTTGTGCGGTGCTGCGTGTGAGAGGAACGCGAACTTTTTTTTTAGTTTGTTATTTGTTTGTTTTGTTTATGTGTTTTGTGGGTAATTGTTGTAAAAGTATAGGTGTTTTTTAGAGAAAGTTGCGTGAGTCTGCTCCCGGCATCACGTCTTTGCCGGGTAGCATGGCTACCACAGGTGTTACGAGCAGTGATGGTCTAACACGACGTCATGGGATTAAAATTCTATGTAAATTCAGTGTAGAGGAATCTGCTATAGCAGTTGGCAATGTGGTGGGTTGCAACTCCATTGTTTCTGAATCTAAGTGTGACGACTGGGTGAAGGAGAAGTTGGAAACAAGTGCGAGTATGAACAATCTTTAATGAAAACAACAACAAAAAAAAAACAAGAATACAAACAACGCAGGGAAGACGACAATCCAGGATGGTGAAGGCGGTGAGTAATCCAGATGGTGGTGGAGAGTTGGCAGTAGGAGAGGATGGCACAGGAACTGCGGGGAATCGAGCCGAAGGTAAGTGGTGATGCTTGTGAAGGTGCGATGAGTGGATGAGGTTCCGGGGGAAGAAACGGACATCCAAACGCAGAACAACACAGAAGCAAAGAACAGTTACCAACATGAAACAACAATGACAATTAACGGAGACGCCCACAAGCTAATCAGTGCAGACGCGAAACACACAGACTTCACCACAAAGTGCAAAACCCAGAGATCACGGTTCACCAACCGTGACACTAAAATGAACAAAGCGATTGTTTTATTTGTAAATTCAATTGAAAAAGCCAACGAAGTTGTTCAAACGGGGTTCGTCATTAATGGTACGCTTACACCCATACTCCCTCTTAGCAGCACTTCTAGAAAGGTTATTTTGTTAAATGTTCCTCCTTTTGTTGCTGATGCAAGTATTGCTAAGGAACTGTCTTTTTTTGGCAAGATAGTCTCTCCTATTAGGAAGATTGCTGTTGGCTGTAAATCACCCCTGCTGAAACATGTTGTTTCTTTTCGGAGGCAGGTCTTTATGATTCTGAAAAATAACGCAGATGAGCTTAACCTGTCATTTAATGTTAAAGTTGAGGATTTTAACTATACAGTTTATGCAACGTCTGAGAACATAATGAAGTGTTCCGGTTGTGGAAAAAGTAACCATTTGATACGTGCTTGTCCTGAAAAGATGGAAGAAAATGCTACTGTACAGACAACCTCTGAGAATAATCAGTCTAGAGTTGTGTCTGTTGCAGAGGATGTTGGGACTTCTGTTGCTGTTCAGTCAGTTTCTGATGGGGTAGTTTTGAATAAACCTACTATGGCTGAGATTACTGCAGGTTCTCTTTCTGTACCTGATCTTACAATTTCTGAGTCTGCTGATAAAAACAGCGCAATTATTGTAAGTACAGATAACATGGCAACCAATAATGTATTGGTTAGTGAAGCTGTTGTTGAACTGGAGATAGAAACAGAGTTTTTTTTCAGAGTCCCTATCAAAAGAAAAAAAAATAGCCAGAGCAAGGCAATTAAACAAGTAAAAAAAGACAAAAATGAAGCTGAAAGTAACATAAAAGCTGAAAGTCATAAATTAAGAACAACATTGAATGGTTTTAATATACCAGACTGTAATGTTTATTTGCACCTTTCTGCTTATGCTGATGATATAGTTGTTTTTATATCTGATGCTGTTGATGTTACAAATTTGGAGACAAATGTTAATGATTTTAAAATAATTTCTTCTGCAAAAGTCAACTGGACAAAGAGTGAAGCCCTTTTAATTGGTGATTGGAATAAAGGACCTCCCATTTTACCTGGAAACCTAATTTGGAAGAAATGTGGTCTAAAATACCTTGGAGTTTTTCTAGGTGATGAAGACTTTGATCAAAAGAACTGGGATTGCATGCTGGAAAAAATTAAAGGACGTCTCCAGAAATGGAAATGGTTCCTTCCGCAATTGTCGTATAGAGGTCGTATTCTTATAATTAACAGCTTGGTGGGGTCCTCTCTATGGCATAAACTTGCATGCGTAGATCCACCTCTTGGACTTTTACCAAAACTTCAAGGAGCAATGGTTAATTTTTTTCTGGGACAATTTGCACAGGACTCCTCAAGTGTTCTTTTCCTGCAAAGAAATGAAGGAGGTCAAGGTTTGGTCAATCTTGTCAGCAGAGGAGTGACCTATCGGTTACAGTTTAAACAATGATTACTCATGGGACCTCAAAATCTAGTGTGGAAGCCATTAGCACAACGTGGAGTCAATGGAATGGGACTTCATGCAGCGCTTTGGTTACACTTTATTTCGATAGTCCACTTTAGACATTCTACTGGCTATAAGTAACTTTGTAACTACATGTCAACTACATATCAACTAAATCTCAGAAATTTGCAACTACATGTCTACTAACTCTCAGAGTAGACTGTCTGGGTAGGTTTAGGGTTAGTGTTAGGGGTAGGTTTAGGCTTAGTATAAGTTGACAATAAGTTGACAAAGAAAGTGTTAGAAGATATTAAGCAGACAGTCTACTAATACTCTACTAACTGCTAGTTGACATGTAGTTGCAAAGTTACTTACTGCTAGTATATTGTCTAAAGTGGACTGTCAAAATAAATTGTTACCAGCGCTTTTCTTAATGGATTTTACTTTTTTTAGATTTAAATGGACTACCTTCTTTTTATAAAAGTCTCTTTAAGGTATGGAGACTTTTTAAACATCAATGGACTGAGTCAGCTACATCTCTTTTTTGGTTGCTTGAAGAACCTGTGATTTTTGGAAGTCGCCTTGATGTGTCCGGAGATGACATTCCAGGGCTTAAAAACGTACTTGTGTCAAAAAAAATTATACAAATGAAAGATATTGTTGACAAAGCTGGACCTGGACTAAAAAATGCAGAGACTCTTGCTTTACAACTGGGTATAAGATCAGTAAGATTTGTTAGAAAGTTTCTAGACAAACTAAGTTTGGTTTTAAACTCTGAGGAAAAAAACATACTTGAAGATTATAACATGGGTTTTATTTCCATTGATGTTGATGATTTTTTTTTCCAGACATCAAAATTATACCTGATCTTGGAGAATCTAGTTTTAATAGTCCTCTGTTGTGTTTGAAAGAAAATGAAAGTGTTGTTTTTTGCACAGCTAAAGGAAAGGTGTTATACAGATATATTGTGAAGCTTATTAATAGAAATGTGTTAAAAGACAGAGCTGATACAGTTTGGAGAAACAATTTGGGAATAATAGAGGAAATTAAACCAGAGTGGAGAGTACTGTACAAACCACTGTTGACAAAAAGGGCAGGTGATCTCCAGTGGAGAATTTTGCACTGTGCCATAGCTGTAAATGCTTTTGTGACAAAAATGAATACCAATGTAAATGACAATTGGCCTTTTTGTTTACAGAGATAAACAATTTTTCATTGTTTTATGAATTGTGACAGACTTTCTCCACTTTTTGATCTCTTAGATTTTTTATTTTCATTATTAAGCATTTCGTTTACAAAGCAATGCTTTATATTGGGTTTTAAATACAGTAAACTACAGAAATAAAGGTGTCAATTAATGAATTTTATTGTTGGTCAAGCAAAACAGGCAATTTATATTTCTAGAAAAAATTAAATTGAACAGAAAAATGGACAGGACATAGTTACAATTTTTAAGAATATGTTCAAATCAAGATTTTTTGTTGATTTTAACTATTACAAATTGATGAATGCAATCAATGTCTTTAAGATTGAATGGTGTACTGATGTTGGTATGTTTTCTGTACTAATAGATGAGTTGAGTTGTGAATTAAGATAATGTGACTTTTTTCTGTTGTGTTTTCCTGAAATAATAGTTTTTTTATAATAAAGTGGCTGTTAAAATAAAAAAAATAAAAAAATTATCTCTCTCTCTCTCTCAAGGTTGGGGGTTCGATTCCCCGGGAAAAATTAAATGATAGGTAAAAATTGATAGCCTAAATGCACTGTATGTCGCTTTGGATAAAAGCGTCTGCTAAATGCATAAATTGAATTTAATTTTAATGTAATTTTAATTTTATATATATATATATATCTCAACGGATGAATGGAAGTAAGCTAATAAATTTAACCTAAAAGTATGCACTGTACAGTTAACGTAACCAGATACGTTACGTCACTTACATAGAGCGTGAAGATGGGCGGAAACTAGCTAAATATATATATATATATATATATATATATATATATATATATATATATATATATATATATATATATACTATATGTGTGTGTGTGTGTGTTTTCATTATTTCTGTCCTTTTGATGTCACGCTGTAGGAGCATTACAAAATTTGCAAAAACTAAAAGTCTAAAAAAGTTAAATATATATATATTCTGTAAATTATTATTTTTCTTTTCTGCATTTCACCTCTACTATAGTTTATTTATAATAAACATGGCATTGTATAATAAATGTTGTCTCTGTGACAGTATGTTTATGTTCCTAGATTCTTCCATGCTGATGACTGTGTCCTAGAGTTGGAGCAAATGTTCGTAGAACATTTTTAGACATTATGAACCATGAATAGTAAGTAATATCTCAAACATACACTACCATTCAAAAATTTAAAGGTCAGATTTGTCATGTATTTTAAAAGAATCTTTTATGCTAACCACTGCTGCATTTATTTGATTAAAATACAGTAAAATAGTAATATTGTGAAATTACCATTTTTAATAACTATTTTCTATTTCAATATGTTTTAAAAAGTGATTAAAGCTGATCATTACACCAGTCTCAAGTGTCACATAATCCTTCAGAAATCATGCTTTGTGAAAACAATAATAAATACAATTTGACAATATATTCACATAGAAAGCAGTCATTTGAAATTGTACTAATCTCACAACATTTCCGTTTTTATTTATGATCAAGTAAATGCAGTTTTCTGGTGAACATGAGACTTATTTCAGAAACTTTAAAAATTGTATTGTATATCAAGAATGCAATGCACAGTGACGTAAATTCCCATTCTCTATCTCCAAGCTACACACTCTCACACCGTATCTACGTACACTGGACGCACCAAAGTGACTGTTAAAAATCATTCGAACTTTGTGTCAGTACACCATAAATAAAATGAGGCATCAGTTTACTGTCAGGAATTTGTTGTGCCTTGCCGTGCCACATCCAGTGTTGACAGCATCACTGATTATAATAGGTTCTGTTGTATTTTGTTGTGCTGTCCAGTGTAGACACAGTGTTAGAAATCTTGTTAAATATCATTACATATGTGTGATGCCATTCATCACTGATAGATCTTTTCTATTTCAGAGACTGAAAATCCTTGATAAACCACAAGGTAATTGTAACATATTTCAAGAATATTAATAAGAATAAATAAAAATGCACCTGTGACTTAATATTGCTTCTGATTTTTCAGTGGGTTGAAAGCTCTCATTTAACACATAGCTTTCTTCTCATCTTTGTGCATTTTCAGATGTTGTGCATATTTCTGAATCAAATTTACATTTTTAGCTTTGTTTAACTTTTTAACATCATAATATTGGTTGTATTCTCTTTTTTAAGAGTTTAGCTCCAACCCCAATTAAGCAGACCTGAGCAGCTGATCAAGGATCACCAGAAACTCGGCAGAATGGTGGTCCTCCAGCCCAGCACTGGACACCAGTGTTGTAAGTCATTCTGCCTCTTTGAAGTGTCATGTTCACAATATATTGCAGGAGATCTCAACATTGTCTCTTAAGGTCCACTTCCATGCAGAGTTTTGCTCCAACCTAGTGCAATGCACCTGAATACATTAATCAAGGTCTTCAGTTTTACTTACTATTAGTGTTGTCACGGTACCAAAATTTCAGTATTCTGTACCAGTACCAGTGAAAATCCATTTGAGTACCAAAGCAAAACACAAAAACTTGCTAATTATTATTATTAATTTATTTTATTATTATAAGCCGCACTTATGCTAACAATTAAAGGGTAGGTTCACCAATAAAGGAAAATTATGTCATTAATAACTCCCTCATGTCCCTATTAATAACCCTCATGTCGTTCCAAACCCTTAAAACCTCCATTCATCTTCGGAACACAGTTTAAGACATTTTAGGTTTAGTCAGAGAGCTTTCTGTCCCTCCATTGAAAATGTATGTATGCTATACTGTCCATGTCCAGAAAGGTAATAAAAACATCTTCAAAGTAGTCCATGTGACATCAGAGGGTCAATTTTTTCAATTTTTTGAAGCATCGAAAATACATTTTGGAAAATACAAAAACTACGACTTTATTCAGCATTGTCTTCTCTTCTGTGTCTGTTGTGAGCGAGCTCAAAACACAGCAGTTTAGTGATATCCGGTTCTCGAACTAATCACTTGATGTTACCGGATCTTCTTGAACCAGTTCACCAAATCGAACTGAATTGTTTGAAACGGTTCTCGTCTCCAATAAGCATTAATCCACATATTACTTAAACTGTTAACTTTTTTAATGTGGCTGACACTCCCTCTGAGTTAAAACAAACCAATATCCTGGAGTAATTCATGTACTCAAACAGTACACTGACTGAACTGCTGTGAAGAGAGAACTGAAGATGAACATCGAGCCGAGCCAGATAACAAACGAAAGATTGACTCGTTCTCGAGTCAACATCTACTGATTAAATCTAGATTATGTCCACAATTGTGTGTGGGTCCATGCACATGCTGAATCAGGTCTAAAGAGTTTCAAACAGTAATAATTTATTTTTTAGTTTTTTTTTTCTGCATTATCTATGTGAATATTAAAATCCCCTGCAATAGCAAAACAGGAAATCATTCATAGCATTTCTGTGAAATATTCAACAAAGGCTGGAGAGTATTTTGGAGGCCTGTAAATAATGATAAACAGAATGCATGGAACACCTTTAAACACAATCTCTAGATATTCAAAAGACAAGTACTGACCATATGACACTTGCTTGCATTGATAGACATCTTTAAATAGAGCAGCTACTGTACACCTCCACCTCTTCCAACAGTCCTGCAGTCACTCATGAAAGTAAAGTAAGTAGGGGCTGTTTCATTGAGGACCATTGCACTGCAGCTGTCTTCTAGCCATGTTTCAATTTGAAACATAATATCCAGGTTGTTTGTTTTATTTTTTTAGTGAGCGAATGTTTAAACTTGATGGCATTTTTTTGTGTCTCAACAACAATATTAGCTCGATGCTTAAAAGGTCTCAGATTACATGTGCACATTGTAGGGAAGAACGTGAGTATGGAAAATGTGGAAGTAAAATGTCTTAATTGTGGTGGGGCCCATAATGTGGCATATGGAGGATGTGAAGTTAGAAAGAGGGCAGTAAAAATTCAAAAGGAAAGAGATGGAAATTAGATGTCATATGCGGAAACAGTTAAAAAAGTGGACTCAAGGAAAAAGAAAGAGAGTGAGGAGAAGGAGGAATGGATAGATCAAACCAGAAACGAGGGGGAAGAAATTCTGCAATATATCGGATGACACAATGATAGTAAGTAAATAGAGTGTTGTGTTATTCATGGCAGAGGTCATAAATTGTTCAGTTCAAACTGAAAGACAAATAGAAAAGATACAGATAATAGTGAGACCATCAGAGAGGTTCCTGGATATTAAAGGGTTAACATGGGAAATGGTTAGAGGGGACGACCACATGACGATCATGTGTCCTTTAGTGTTAGGAGTCAAACTCTCTAACCACTAGGCCACGACTTCCCTGAGTCTTATTTTGGCCACAACTTTCTCTGTGTTTCAGCAAATGGAATGATGTTTGGTGACAAATCTTATTTTGACACATATTTTGGGAAAATGCTTTGATAATTAAAAAAAAACTCAACAATACACTGTGGGCAAATTCACTACCCTTTTGTTATGTTGGTGGATGAAAACATCCACCAAATTAAACTGCTGTAAAAATGTATCAGATAAATATATAATATATACATACATATATATATATATATATATATATATATATATATATATATATATATATATATATATATATATATAAATATATATATAATTTTTTTTTTGCATAAATCTATTAATCAACCTCAGTTCTGATCAAAACTATCAAATGTAAAAACAAAAAAAAAAAAAAAAAACACAAAATTACTTATTTTCAATATAAAAAGTGATTGTGGACTGGATATTTTTTTTTTACCCTTTATCACAGTCTTGGGCATGTCAAAGATTAGTAACAACATTGGCTTTGATGCATTGTTAGTTTTTGTGCAGCATTAGATTTATTTTTTGTGGCTGTTTTTGCCCCATTGTCTTTCATTATAATGACATTTTTTGATTACAAAGCCATGACACCATAAAATCATGCATTCTTGATTGTTGGTGGTTTTCCCTTTTGGGAAGAGGTAAAATTTGTAATTTTTACAGTTGATCACTAGGTGGGACCATTAACCCTTTAGACAGGCCTATGCAAAAAAAAAAAAGCTTAGTTTCTGGCTTGTATATGGAGTTATATGTAGTTTAACAGCAAATTATAGTGTGTGTGTGTGTATGTGTGTGTGTGTGTTTGAGAGAGAAAGAGACAGTGTGAGAGAGACCTTTGTGCACTTACCTGGATGTATCTGTTAAAATCTAAATATGCACCTCAGCTCTCAGAACTACATGGAGTAATAAACCATGTAGTCCCACCTAGTGATCAACCATAAAAATGACAAATTTTACCTCTTCCCAACAGGGCAAACTACCGACCATAAAGAATGCATGATTTTATGGTGCCATGGCTTTGCAATCAAAAACATTTTTTTATAATGGAAGTCAATAAACAGCCACAAACAATAAATGAGGGAGAAAAATTTTAAATCTAATGCTGCACAAAAACTAACAATGCATCAAATCCAATGTTCTTACTAATCTTTGACATGCC
This sequence comes from Carassius carassius, assembly GCF_963082965.1. Lineage (NCBI taxonomy): Eukaryota > Metazoa > Chordata > Actinopteri > Cypriniformes > Cyprinidae > Carassius > Carassius carassius. Next base: position 22,005,993 of record NC_081795.1, on the reverse strand, counting down.
CAAGACTGTGATAAAAGATTAAAAAGAAATCCAGCCACAATTTCTTTTTATATTGAAAATAAGTCATTTTGTTTGTTTTTTTCCAACATCATTTATGAACTTGGCAATTAAAAAGTTAAAATCTTGGATTTTTTTTTTAATATTTGGTAGTTTTGATCAGGACTGAGGTTGATTAATAGATTTATGCAAAAAAAATAAAATTATAATATATTTATTGAAAAATATATACAGTATATTTATCTGATACATTTTTACAGCAGTTTAATTTAGTGGATGTTTTCATCCCGAACATAACGAAAGGGTAGTGAATTTGAACAACACAAAATGGTTAATTTTTTTAAAGAAGGAAAATTATCACCTTATCAATGTGGATTTAGGGTAGGAAGAGGAACAATAGATCCTGTTACGTGTCTGGAAACGGAAATAAAGAAAGCTTTATCGGATAAAGAATCATTAGTTGCCGTGCTTTTCGATATTGAAAAAGCCTATGACATGTTATGGAGGGACGGTCTGATGATACAGCTGGAGGAAATGGGGGGGGGGGGGAGAACGTTTAATTGGATTAGTGACTTCCTTTGAGAGTAGGAGACTTTATATCATCTCAAGGAATAACAGAAAATGGCCCTCCTCTGGGAAATGTAATAAGTCCCGTGCTTTTTATAATAACAATAAATGATATGTTTAGTATCTTGGAGAAAATGCAGAAGGCTGTGGATGAGGTAGTTAGATGGTCATACAAATGGGGATTAGTTAATATTATATAACAAAGAAATGGCACGAGTCACATCAATTAGATTTTCCAGGATTGTGGCTGGATACTAGGCTTACATGTAAAGAACATATTGATAAGATAGTAAGTGCAAAAGAGTTTTAAATGTAATGAAATGTATGGCAGGACAAGAATGGGGAGCAGATAGAGGGGCTCTTCAAAATGTTTATATGGCAATGATAAGATCTGTGCTAGATTATGGGAGTATAGTATATGGGATGGCTGCAAAATCTCAGTTAGAGTAATTGGACAGAATTCAAGTGCAAGCGTTGAGAATTTGCTGTGGGGTATATCCAACAACATCTATTGCAGCAATGCAAGTAGATATAAATGAAATGCCGCTTGATATTAGAAGGCAACAGTTAATGGCTGTATTATTGGACATATCTTACTAGTCAGGATGAGGTACCTCCAACAAAGAAAATACTAGGAATATGTTGAATATGGGAATAAGGAATGAATAAACTTAAGTTTAGGATGAGTTGTAGAAGAAGATATTAAGCAGATGGGGATAAACAATTATAGATGCGTACAAAGAGTAATGTATCCACATAACCCTTTATTCATTCTTCCTCAGTCAGTAGTAGATTTAACATTACTGAAGATAAGACAGAGGGAAAGAAGTAATGAGATCGAAGTAATCAGAGCAAATAAGTATTTAGGGCTTATGTATGGAAATAATATACCAATATATTCAGATGCATCCAAAAACAGGAGGAAGAGTAGGAGTGGCAGTTAATGTGTCTAAGTTACTAATGAAGAAAAAAGCTAAAATAAGTGATCAACTGTCAGAATATAGGGGTTAATTAATGGCTATTCTGTTAGCAGTAAAACTAATTAAGGAAAGAGAAATACAAATGTTCAGATTCATATTCAGCAATAGTCAGTATTGATAACCAAAAGTCAGAATCAAGGCCAGATTTAATCATGGAAATTCTTTAATATCTCTGAGTTATTATAGATATTGAGTCAGAATAGAGAATAGAAGTACAGATTATGTGGGTTCAACCCCATGTAGGAACTAAAGGAAATGAAGAAACTGATAAATTAGCTAAGCAAGCAGTAGACGATGAAATGGTAGAAATTGAGCTACTACATAGTATAATAAAAATAAAATCAGTAATAAAAGAGAAAGTGATTAAAAAGTAGCAACAGGATTGCGACAATTAGACTAAAGGGAGTAATTTATATGCAATACAAAAGAAAGTGGGAGAAAAAACGAGGAGGAAAGTATAATTACTACTTGGAATGGGACATACTTGATATCTAAACATCCAACGGGGTTATGTGAGAAATGTGGACTGAGTGAAACTGTGGAAAGACAAGTGCTAAGAGAGGAAGTATGGAAGAATGAAGTAAAATAGTTAACACTAAAGACGATATTAGACTAGGTAAATGTGTTGTTTCAGTTTCTGAATAACAGGTTTAATTAATCGAATGTAGGATATGTACAGTATAGAAATGTAGAAAATTGCAGGTAACATATTGATATAGTGTGGGTAGAAGAGGTTAAATAAGGATACAGTGGGATACTGGGAGTTAAAGGGAATTGGGGTGGAAACTGGAGGAGCTTGAACGTGCCAGGGTTTTTTTTTTTTTTATGGGAGGGAGGGTGGGTGGGAAATGTTAAAGGGGTCATATGACGTACACAGTAAAAGTGTAATATTTGCAGTGTTAAAAGTTATTAATTCCCAAAGAGTTGATTTAACAATCTACAGTGTTAAACAGTACTCATGTTCAGTGTTGTTATATGGTGTAATTTAACTTTTACACCAAAAGTGCAAAATAAAAAACCTGCCGCATTGTCTGGACTCCGCCCCTTCAGTGACTGCTGCCTCGAGAAGTGGCGACGCCATTTTTTCTCCAAGCAACCGAGACGGTAAGTTGGATTGCTTTTCTCAATAAAAGTACACTGGAAAAACATTTTTGCTGATAATTTTAACCAAAATATGATTGGCGGTGAACACATTTAGAAATTACTAACTGCAAGTGTTTTTGTACGGCAGTTCATTGGAACGAATGCGTCAATAGAGTAAACTCACTTGAATAAACTTTGAATGAACTATTGCTACTTACCTTAGCCTACTGCTTTCAAAATTGCAATGGTGCGACTATACATGTTAATTTAAACATTTTAATTCTATTGGGTTATTAAAAATGAACGCAATTTGCATGTGGAAGCAAATCACAAATTTGAGAGGAACATGTAATAGTTGGATAGTTGAGGTGCCAATTAAAGACTGTTCAATCTTTTCTTTATTCCTGTCCCGCAAAACCTTTGTTTGCCACATTAAATACATATGTACTAAAGTCACATTCATACAGAACCCCCTTAAAACAGTGTAGTGTCACTCAGCGCCAGTCGGATTGAATAGAAACGATCATATTACATTGATATAAATACATTCTGTTCATTGTCGGTTTTCCTAACTGTCAAAAACGAATGGGTAACTAGCATGGATTAGCTGCGGACGTTAACCAAGGACTGAAACAAACCAACGTTACCAGAAATATAATTTTGTAACATTCATAATCAGATTGAGCTTTATTGTCAGGTATATTTACACATGCGAGAATTTTGTTTTCGTGACAGAAGCTCCGCGCAACATAATGACAGCGACAGAACAAGAACACATTTTTAAATGACAAAAAAAGTAGGTAAGGAATGACACATAATAAAATAATAAAAATACAAATAAGAAGGTAAAGAATGACAATATACAAATTTCCACTTGTGTGTGCAGGTATATTACAATAGGCAGTTTTGTATGGATAGGTATATTATGTGCAAAAATTGAAGTGTACGTACACTAAGTATGTGTGTTAGATAAATAAGTGTATGTGTATATAAATATAAATATGTTTTATGATTCAATATCATAAAACACATTCTCCCTTGTGAAATGTAATCCCTTGCTGTCTGGATTTTAGATTTCTTTCTCTTCTGAACATCCATATGCAGCACAAAAGTCCGGCATTGTCCGAAGTACAGGCGGAGATCACAGTGTTACCTAGCTACCTCCAAGATGGCGGCGGTTTTGACGCATGTTTAGAACCCCAAGGCGACATCTAGTGTATATATCTATGCGTTATCTAAAGCAAAACTCTGAAATTACAGCATATTTAAAAACTTCTATTCGCCACTGTCTTGCGTTGCTTGTTCTCAGAGCTGAATATCATGTCTATCATTTCATATCTGCGTCAAGACACAAACACGCTTCTCTCAAGTTCTTCTTAAGACAATTACGTTTATGCAAGTATCGTGAAAGTGAGTTAAAGATATGTTAAACTGTAAATCCATCAGTCTGTCAGTTTCCTTCAGTGCCCACTGCCATAGTGTGCATGTACTTAATCAATTCATATGGCATGCTACTTTGGGTTAAATAATGTCCTAAATGTTTCCAGATATACAAAGTTATGTTTTAATGAAGACATATGTTTGAATCTATTTATAATTTCTTTTCACATTATAAATAATAAATTATTAGTAAGATAAATTAACACTTGTTAATTTATTCTAATGTTGTACACTGTTCATTTTAAGATGCCTTATTTCTCATGTTACTCATTAAAATTATACAAATGTATTTAATAATCAGATTAAATAAATACTTATATAGTTTCAAGCCTCCATGTGAATATTGCACAATGTCTCATTTAATTGACCCTAGAATGAAGGATGTAAAAAATATATATGTTTAAGATTTGACACCCGTATTATGGACAGTTCTCAGCATATTTATAATTAGGGAAAATCACAATTATTATACCACATTAAATATTTAAATTAAGTGGTTTTTTTTTGTTTGTTTTCTTTGTTGTTTTTTTTAATCTTTATTCAGTAGAATTGGCTCAGACTTCTGCAGTGTCAAGTGAAGGAAGCTCCTGTGAGTCTGGTGACTGAGTCTGAGTGATGGAAGCCCTTCAAGAACGGAGCAGAATGCTGAAGATGACGCCAGAAGTGTGAGTCTGTCTATATGTTATTCTCTGTGCAGTACAAATTTAAAATGCACAAATGAATATGAACAATTAAAGTTTAACTGGGCATGCACACAATATTAGCTTATGTTCACACCTGGAATTTACTAATTATTAATTAAAGATCTCAAACTGCAAAAAGATAAATGGTAAGTTGACCCAAAAATGATAAATTGTCATCATTTCTCACACTAAACCTGCAAGACTTGAATTTATTTTCCAAACACAAATAAAGATATTTTGAATGAGATAATTCCTTCCATCGACAGTCTACACAACTACCACTTTGATACTTCAAGAAGTTCATAAAGAGATCATAAAACTAGTCCAAATGAATCAAGCGGTTTAGTCCAAATTTTCTGAAGAGACTCGATCACTGTACAATGAACAGAATTACTTTTTTTCACATTTAAACATTGATCAGGGAACATACACAGAAAATTTGGACTAAACCACATGATACGTATGAATTACTTCTCTTTATGGATTAGATCTCTTTAAAGTGAAGTGACATTCAGCGAGTGAAGCGAGTGAAGTGACATTCAGCCAAGTATGGTGACCCATACTCAGAATTTGTGCTCTGCATTTAACCCATCCGAAGTGCACACACACAGAGCAGTGAACACACACACACACACACACACACTGTGAGCACACACCCGGAGCAGTGGGCAGCCATTTATGCTGCGGCGCCCGGGGAGCAGTTGGGGGTTCGATGCCTTGCTCAAGGGCACCTAAGTCATGGTATTGAGGGTGGAGAGAGAACTGTACATGCACTCCCCCCACCCACAATTCCTGCCGGCCCGGGACTCGAACTCACAACCTTTTTGATTGGGAGTCCGACTCTCTAACCATTAGGCCACGACTTCCCTAGCAGAGATACACCCTGTAATGAGATACATTTATGACTTGACCCCAATGAACTAGTTAATTATACACCAATCTCGAATCTCCCTTTTCTGTCCAAGATACTAGAAAAGGTTGTATCCTCACAATTATATTCCTTCTTAGAGAAAAACGGTATATGTGAGGATTTCCAGTCAGGATTTAGACCATATCATAGAACTGAGACTGCTCTCCTTAGAGTTACAAATGATCTGCTCTTATCATCTGATTGTGGGTGTATCTCTCTATTAGTTTTATTGGATCTTAGTGCTGCGTTTGACACAATTGACCACAACATTCTTTTGCATAGACTTGAACACTTTGTTGGCATCAGTGGAAGTGCATTAGCATGGTTTAAATCGTACTTAAATGACCGCCATCAGTTCGTAGCAGTGAATGAAGATGTATCATATCGATCACAAGTGCAGTATGAGGTACCTCAAGGCTCAGTACTAGGGCCGCTACTCTTCACACTTTATATGTTACCCTTGGGAGATATCATCAGGAAACATGGTGTTAGCTTTCACTGTCATGCTGATGATACTCAGCTCTAAATTTCTTCGTGGCCCGGTGAAACACACCAATTTGAAAAACTGATGGAATGCATAGTCGATATAAAAAACTGGATGACGAGTAATGGATTTATATATATGACCTAAAAACTCCACTTGTAATAACCTAGAACACTGTCTAAGACTTGATGGTTGCTCTGTCAATTCTTCGTCATCAGTTAGGAACCTATATGTGCTATTTGATCACAATCTTTCCTTAGAAAGCCACGTTTCTAGCATTTGTAAAACTGCATTTTTCCATCTCAAAAATATATCTAAATTACGGCCTATGCTCTCAATGTCAAATGCAGAAATGTTAATCCATGCATTTATGACCTCAAGGTTAGATTATTGTAATGCTTTATTGGGTGGTTGTTCTGCACGCTTAGTAAACAAACTACAGCTAGTCCAAAATGCAGCAGCAAGAGTTCTTACTAGAACCAGGAAGTATGACCATATAAGCCCGGTACTGTCAACGGTGCACTGGCTCCCTATCAAACATCGTATAGATTTTAAAATATTGCTTATTACTTATAAAGCCCTGAATGGTCTAGCACCTCAGTATTTGAATGAGCTCCTTTTACATTATAATCCTCTACGTCCGCTACATTCTCAAAACTCAGGCAATTTGATAATACCTAGAATATCAAAATCAACTGCGGGCGGCAGATCCTTTTCCTATTTGGCACCTAAACTCTGGAATAACCTACCTAACATTGTTCGGGAGGCAGACACACTGGGGCCGTTTACACCTGGCCACTTCATGCGTTTTCTCAGATCGGATAGCTATCCGATCGTGAAAAGACCAGGTGTAAATGCCCTCCGAAACGCATTTGAGACCGATTTGAATCCGATCGCTCAAACCACTTCAGGAGGTGGTCTGGGCCGCATTCCAGACAAAACTAGACAAGTGTAAATGCATCTGGTTGTTAAAACCACATATGTAAATTGTACTCCTCCCCAAAATGCTAAAAAAATAAACGTGTGAGGGCGTGTTATAGGATATATGTAATGTTATAGCCAGATATGATGACGCTACTGGAACACGCACCACCAGATGAGAAGCTGAGCATATTCATTAAACCAACGTGCAAACTATCGCAAATCAAAGTGAAAGTAAGTCGCGAACGCTTAACACACAATCATCATCATTAATAGTAGAGAAACGAAATGATCTTACCAGTGCTGTTGCCGCTCTCTCTTATTGCGGTCTTTGATTTTGAAATTTTAGCTGATGATCAATAAAATGCAGCTCATATCTGTTGCTTTCGGTGACGTGCACTCCATTAAATCTGCATATAGCGTGGTAATTGAAGATCGGATTTAAATCCGTTTCGCAAAAACACATTCATGTGACCAGGTGTAAATGGAACCGTTTTGATAAATCAGATAGCTATCCGATCTGAGAAAACGCATGAAGTGGCCAGGTGTAAACAGCCCCTCTTGCAGTTCAAATCTAGATTAAAGGCCCATCTCTTTAACCTGGCATACACATAACATACTAATATGCTTTTAATATCCAAATCCGTTAAAGGATTTTTAGGCTGCATTAATTAGGTAAACCGGAACCGGAAACACTTCCCATAACACCCTATGTACTTGCTACATCATTAGAAGAATGGCATCTACGCTAATATTTGTCTGTTTCTCTCTTGTTCCGAGGTCACCGTGGCCACCAGATCCAGTCTGTGTCCAGATCATAGGGTCACTGCAGTCACCCGGATCCAGTACGTATCCAGACCAGATGGTGGATCAGCACCTAGAAAGGACCTCTATTGCCCTGAAAGACAGCGGAGACCAGGACAACTAGAGCCCCAGATACAGATCCCCTGTAAAGACCTTGTCTCAGAGGACCACCAGGACAAGACCACAGGAAACAGATGATTCTTCTGCACAATCTGACTTTGCTGCAGCCTGGAATTGAACTACTGGTTTCGTCTGGTCAGAGGAGAACTGGCCCCCCAACTGAGCCTGGTTTCTCCCAAGGTTTTTTTCTCCATTCTGTCACCGATGGAGTTTCGGTTCCTTGCCGCTGTCTCCTCTGGCTTGCTTAGTTGGGGTCACTTCATCTACAGCGATATCGTTGACTTGATTGGAAATAAATGCACAGACACTATTTAACTGAACAGAGATGACATAACTGAATTCAATGATGAACTGCCTTTAACTATCATTTTGCATTATTGACACACTGTTTTCCTAATGGATGTTGTTCAGTTGCTCTGACGCAATGTATTTTGTTTAAAGCGCTATATAAATAAAGGTGACTTTGACTTTGATGAAGTATTAAAGTGGAAGTTGCATGGACGTCATTCAAGAGACAGAAATCTTATATTGTATTAAAATATCTACAGTTGTGTTTGAAAGATAACAAAAGGCTGAGTAAACTGATGAAATTTTCTTTTTTTAACGAACCCTGTAATAAAAGTATATGGCCATATGTCACCCAAGATGCGTGCTAATGCCAGGTTGTGAACAGAGCCACTGTGTGACTACACAATCAACTTAGCAGAATGGTTCCTGAGAGAGATGTTTTCATGAAAATTTTTTTTTTTTTTTTTTTTTTTTTTCAAGAAGCCAAATTCCTGGCTTCTCCCAAGACCTTCAAGGACCCAACTGACCTCTGAATCAGCTGTAAAGGAGGATGAAACAGATTATCTAAGGTGAGACTATATTTCAGAATTCATTCATGCTGTATCTATATTCTGTGTTCATGCATATTTTTGCTGATTTTGTCATCTCTGCTATCTAGAATGGGACAGAGATATTGCATCATTTGGTCTCCTACTTCATTTGATTCCACCATCATCACAAGGCTGCAAGGGACCTGGAAAAATGTCATCCTGTCAAGCTGAAAAACATCTTCAAAAAGGTACATTTTGGAGATTTCTGTCACTACCTATTGTCTGCCTCAAAATATTGCAAGATGGGTTGTATATGAAAAACTAATATAAATAAAATTAGTTGGAGAGCTGACCTTGACTGTTACTTTTATCTTTTATCTGCAGGCATTAACAAGAACAGCTTGATTGCAGAGAAGGACCACACAGCCATACCTGCTAAGGAACATCATTCATGGATGCTACACAACTAAGATCTGCACGTCATATTTGTTCATGTCTAGGTAAATTTGATGATGTTGTGTTTTATTAAGTACTTTGTTTCTGTGCAACACTTAATGAATGTAACTAATTAACCTCTACAAATCTGATATATGCTTTTAAAGTTGCCACTTTGCCCATTTGTTCAATAAATGTTGAAATGTATACATCTGTCTGAAGACTCTTGATTTTATGTCTAATCTTGTCCATGAACACCATACAACAGCATTTTTTTGTTTGCACTGAAAAGAGTACTTTATTAATTACACTAAAAACAACACCAGGAGTGTAAAAATGTGGAGTCTTACACTTTACACTTGGAGTGTAATTTTTCTACACTATAAGATGCTAGATTAACACTAAAGATTCAACACCACGAACAGTGTACTTTTAACACTAGACAGACTGGGACCATATATGATCTTTAGTAGTGTTAAAATCAACACTTTAAGTGTTGAATTGACACTCCATCTTTTACTGTGTAGTAAAAAAAAAAAAGTATTTTGGGTATTTGGTGTAATGTAATGTGCTTATGCAGTTTAAGGTACAAAAAACATATTATTTTCCACATAGTGTATATTGTTGCTCCTATATGCCCTGCCTTTCTGAAACATGTCGATTTTTACAGATCTTCGGTCTGAAAAGCGAGGTGTATGCTGATTGGCCGGCTATCCAGTGCGTTGTGATTGGCCGAATACCTCAAGCGTGATAGAAATGTTACGCCCCTTAACATACTGCAATGCCATGACGCAATGTGACAAAACTAATAAAACACATTATAAACAAATATTTGTTGCATCCAGTGGGAACATAATTACTGATTATAATGATTATCTTTTACGCATTGTGTTGTAAAATGCGCTACACATCTGAATATTTGGGATGAACTGTTCCATAACAGTGTTGTAAATACAACTTAACCAATGATTTTTTGTCCTCTTTTGAAAGGGCAAATAAAGTAGTTTCCCTTTCACGACAAAACACACAGCGTCTCCACAACATGGTGGAGAATAAAGGTTATGCCTTCTCTTTAATGTCTTGCTGCATTTCAATTCACTTACTATCCATCTTATATTATAGTATGTCCCAAATCATAGTATGTTGAAATGAGTATTCCAAAGGTACCTGGATGGTTTACTGCTTCCACTAGAAATTCGAAGTGCAGATCCGTACACACTGAAACAGTTACTGCCCACAACACATTGCACAGTGGATGAGGATTAGATTAGAACAACAAACTTGCATGAAAAGTGTTAAAAAACTACAAACATGGCAAATATGCAAGACCGACAGACAGGTAGGCAAATGAATTTGAGTGATAAACCTGTTCTAAAACCTGATCTAACCTGTTGAAAAAATATGTATTTAATATTATCCACGTTAAATTTAATCTGCAGCAACTGTAAACATTATAATGTCTTTATAATGCTAGTTTCTCTGACATTTGCCTCTATCTCCAATGTCTCTGTAGTAAATCTGATATATAACTGGTTTTGGGTATATCTAACAGGCAATCTTTGGTCTCATTAATCTTTTTTTTTTTTTCCTGGTCATATCATTTTGGCTCAGCATAAAGTTTAGTTTCATAACTTTATATATTTATCTTTCTGACGTAGAGTTCTGATGTAGCATAAGTTTGAGGTGTCTTCAATATTGAACCTTTTCACAATATTCCAGTTTTCTGAGATAGTGAATTTGAGATTTTACTTAGTTGTCGGTTATAATCATCAAAATTAAAAGAAATAAACATTTGAAATATATCTGTCTGTGTGTAATGAATAAATATAATATACAAGTTTCACTTTTTGAATAGAATTAGTGAAATAAATCAACTTTTTGATGATATTCTAATTATATGACCAGCACCTGTATATATATATATATATATATATATATATATATATATATATATTAGGGCTGGATGATAAATTGATTTTCTCAATTAACTCAAATGTGTAGTTTACATAGATTTTTGAAGTTTTTTAGTTTTAGTTTTAGTTTTCTCTTTAACATCCACCATTGCTCCACTCAGGGCTCCCGTAGTTCCTATTGGGCTCAACCCTCCCCCCGTGTGTTTGCCATAGAGACATGCTGACAAGCAGAGTATTTGAGCGGACTGGGAGTGATTTTGACTGGAGCGAGGACAAGATTTTTTAAAAGTCGGAGCAGAGTGGTTTCTCTCGCTCCAAGAGCGCTCCATCATGGCTCCATCACGAATACAATTCAAGCCAACTGCCCGTGATGTATCTGCATATTCAGCAAGAATTCACATGTTAAACATATTTAGCTATAGCTTGATACAGATGGATACGGAAGTTCTAATGTTCCATGCATTATAATTGTTTTCCTTCTTGTTTTCTCGTTATAACGACTTAATTTTCTTGTTATCTCGACATAACGGAAGTCATTTTCTTGTTATAACGACTTGATTTTCTCGTTATCTCGACATAATTGTGCAGTCTTGTTTATTACTGACATTAAATGCTTGAATCAATATGATTATTTTGTGTATTAAGTTCTTGCTAGATGCATGAGTTTCACCAACGTGTTCTGGGTCATAAAATAACTGCTTATCAAAACCAAGGTTGACGTCACTGTATTCCGTTTGCACCTATATCTTTATTTGTGCTTCTTTTAGGCACATGATTGTTAGTTAAGTGGAGATGTTGTGTTTATCTACAGTAGGACGGGATTTAACGATGTAGGCTATTTGTGATGTGCTTCTTTTCCTTATTATTAATCTTTATTGTTAACCATATTGATGAGAAATGTGATGTATATTTAAAGTGCATAGGCTAATTTAACTCAGTTTTGTTCTATAATGTTTTAATAGTTTTTTCCACACACACATACACTACATGTACACATGAACGCTCTTTTCAAACAGAAGCTTGTAAAGACCATAACATCTGAATATTCATTTATATAGCTTAAGACAACATGGAACATTGAAAATAAGGGAAATTTCCAAGGTTACTCATCTAAAATACGGGAAATTTCAACATTCATCTTTCTGTTGCTATCCCTCTGCTGACAGCAGAAATCCTTACTACAAAACTGCTGCATTAACTAACGTTAAGCGATTTGTGAAACTAGGTCTAACGTGACTTTGCTTACAGATTGCTGTGAAATCGTGCTCTCACAACTACCATGCTGTTATCTTAAAAGCCCAACATCACGCTAAGGTTGCTTTCAAGTAAGCAAAACGATGCTTTGAAATACGCAATGCATACGCACTGCAGATGGATTATTCGTGAAACAGGCATAAGGATGTTTGCACCTTGTGCAATGTGGAATTCGTTTACAGCTTTCTCAAGCAGTTTGTGATGCATTTTGGAAACAGGAGATGAGCCCCTGGTCTAATGCACCACCTGTCCTGAGAAACCCGTTCTCAAAGACTTAACTTTACTTTTAGTCATTATTTTATTTGGGTAGCACACATATTCTGAATGCCTTCGGCAGAATTCAAATGAGCCATTTTAATCTAGATTAATCTACAAAAATTAATTATATTAATAACAAAAATTATATCCTGAGAAAAGTGGATTTTGAGGCGTATACCACCATTGACCTCCATTCATTCTGCACTCGTCCTGTGAGTGCCCTCATATGGAATCAGAGTGGAACTGCAACCAGTTCAGAAGCCGGATGTGTAGTGAGAGTGAACTTCTCACCATACTAGACATTCTCTGATGATGCTTTCATTTAGATCGCTAAACTCCAGCTTGTTTTTCAATTCATCTGTGGCGGCACTTCCGCAATGAGGAGCAAGCGTTTGTGTGCGAATGGTTGCCAGGTTGCTTAAAATAAGCAAAACACTAGGAAGAAAATGTATCGATGTAACAGCGAAGCGCTGATTCAGGGATGTGAACTTTTGATATCTGGCAACCGCACTCATGAGAGTTTGTGTAGTAGAGGAGTGTAGAGCAGTCCACAATAACATGTTCCGTTCTTTTGGGAAAGTATGCTTGAATTTGAAATATTCGATTTTCACAATATTTTCAAATTTTACATCATCGTCAAAATTATTCTGATATTATCGCTAATATTCTATATATTGCCCAGCCCTAGATAAAACCATTAAAAAAATGCTGTATAAAATTCCACAATAACTAGCTCTCTTAAACAGTAAGACGTAATGCTCACCCATTACTTGTAAATGAGATCCTCCCTCTGATCCCTTCTGATGAACATTCAATGATCTCATGTGAACATTCATTGATCAGTAGTGTGTCCTGCTTACGTTGAAAGAGCAGCTCCTTCTCTATGGTAATAGAAGCCAGTGCAAAGAGTCATGTTTGCATGGCTGTATTCCGTGACTACGTTTTTATGCACTTGAGAGCTGAGAAAGATTGCTCAACTGATGCGGTGGACACTGGGATTGTCACGATCAAGCAAGTGAGGGCATGCTTGACTGCAAGCCCTGTGCTCCTCAGATATGGTGTTATTTACCTGTCAAATGTCGAGAGCACATTATTGTAGCGCGAAAGTACATTAATATAATGCGTGAGCGCGAATCTCTCTGCTCGCACGCAGAATGTGATGTGCCTGAGCGCGAATCTCTCTCCTCGAGCGTGGAATACAATGAGCGGAGCCCGAATTTCTCTGTTTGCACGGGAACTGGGCGCGCGCTCTCAGATACACGTTGCTCTTGTAATTTTCTCTGGGCTCGTTCAGAGAGTATGCCTGCACTTAAAACGTGTTCAGTGCAATCACATATCTCTCCTCTTTGCTTAAAGTAATCGTGTATGTGCTTAGACTGCAGAAGAAACAGTCGAGCTACAGAGAAGGACAGCAGCTTGTGAGTGTTTTGCCTTGTTTTCTCATCAGACTAGTGTGTGATCGTCATTACTAGGAACGTTTTTGGTTTAAATTGTGTGTGTCTTACCCTGGTTAATACGTGCTGAAAGTGGCGCTTGGTTTTGCGTTTGCCTATCGCGGGACTGCCTGGTTTCGATCTGCTAAATAGTGAGGCGTGGCCAAGGCCAGTGAAAGTACTTAATTAGCTGTTTGGAAAGCACTTGTGAGGAGAAACAGTCGAGCTACAGAGAAGGAAAGCAGCTTGTGAGTGTTTTGCCTTGTTTTCTCATCAGACTAGTGTGTGATCGTCATTACTAGGAAAGTTTTTGGTTTAAATTGTGTGTGTCTTACCCTGGTTAATACGTGCTGAAAGTGGCGCTTGGTTTTGTGTTTGCCTATCGCGGGACTGCCTGGTTTCGATCTGCTAAATAGTGAGGCGTGGCCAGCTGTCTTCAATCACAGGTAATCAGGCTAATACAAAAGTGTTAGGTTTCACCGCGGCAGCCCTCGTGTGAGCCCTCCTCATGTGAAGACCGACGAGTGTAAAGACAATCGACTCTACCTGCGTGACTCCACCGAGCAAGGACACCGACAGGGCACTTGAGTATTGCTATTCTCCTCTTTCTTTAATTTTTGTATACCTTGTTCTCAAATATCTCTTACACTTGTAGTCACTATGTGCTTTCAGATCTCTACTATCACTACTAACACTCGGAGAGCACGCTATGTACATCGCAGGAAGGCCTGTCTGACAAACCTACGGCCTGTCCCTCTGACCTCTACTACTACGCTCTCTATTCCAGTTGGTCTCTGGAACTGCCAGTCTGCAACAAAGCAGACTTCATTTCTTCTATTGCTGCTCATTCTGGTCTCAACCTCATGGCACTGACAGAGACTTGGATCAAACCTGAAGATACTGCCACCCCTGCAGCCCTCTCCACTAATTTCACTTGTTCCCACACTCCTCGTACCACTGGGAGGGGTGGAGGGACAGGTCTCCTTATATCAAAAGAATGGAAATTTGATCTTCAGCCATCACCTACAGGTACTGGTTCATTTGAATCACATGCCATTACTGTAACCCACCCTGTTAAAATCCACTTTGTGGTCATTTATCGTCCCCCAGGTCAATTGGGAAACTTCTTGGAGGAGTTGGATGTGCTGCTATCAAACTTTCCTGAAGATGGTACTCCTCTGGTACTGCTTGGTGACTTCAACATCCACCTAGATAAACCCCAGGCTGCTGACTTCAAAACTCTGCTCGCCTCATTTGATCTCAAGCTAGTGTCTACTACAGCGACTCAAAAATCAGGCAACCAACTGGACCTCATCTACACGCGCTGTTGCTCTGTGGACAACTCTTCAGTTGCTCCACTTCACACATCAGACCACTTCCTCATTACTGCTAAACTAGCACTTACTCCTGAAGTGCCTCACACTCCAACGCAGGTCACCTTTCGACGGAACCTACGCTCACTCTCTCCATCTCTCCTATCTTCTGTGGTTTCATCCTCGCTTCCTGCAGTCTCTCAGTTCTCTGCTCTGGACACGAACAGCGCTACGGACACTCTTTGCTCCACTTTAACATCTTGCTTGGACAACTTTTGCCCACTGTTGTCTAGACCAGCATGCACCGCCCCATCTGCCCCCTGGCTGTCTGAGGTTCTCCGTGAACATCGCTCTAAACTCAGGGCTGCAGAGAGGAAATGGCAGAAATCAAGAAACTCTACAGACCTCAGTGTGTATCAGTCTCTCCTCTCTTCCTTCTCTGCAAATGTCTTCACGGCTAAAACATCCTACTACCACAACAAAATTAACAGCTGTTGTGACATTTGGACACTCTTCAAGACTTTCTCTTCTCTTCTTAATCCGCCGCCACCATCTCCTCCATCGACTCTTACAGCGGACGACTTTGCAGTTTTCTTCACAAATAAGACAAGATCCATCAGTGACCAATTCTCCACACCGCAGACTGAGGACAACTTCACAATGACCGACGCACACTCTTTCTCCTCCTTCTCCCCACTCTCAGAGATGGACGTCTCCAAACTTCTCCTGTCCAATCATCCTACTACTTGTCCACTTGATCCGATCCCCACTCACCTCCTTCAAGCGATCTCTTCTTCAGTCATACCTTCGCTTACTCACGTTATCAACTCCTCTCTTCACTCTGGAACATTTCCCTCAGCATTCAAGCAGGCTCGGGTAAGCCCACTGCTCAAGAAACCATCTCTAAATCCAGCGCTTCTTGAAAACTACAGACCGGTATCCCTTCTTCCATTCATTGCAAAGACACTTGAGCGAGCTGTGTTCAACCAGCTTTCTATGTTCCTTGTACAGAACAACCTCCTGGACAGCAACCAATCTGGCTTCAAAAGTGGCCACTCAACTGAGACTGCTCTGCTCTCGGTTACTGAAGCCCTGCGACTAGCAAGAGCAGCTTCAAAATCCTCGGTACTCATCTTACTGGACCTTTCTGCTGCTTTTGACACTGTTAATCACCAGATTCTCCTGTCCACCCTCAGAAAGATGGGCATCTCTGGAACAGTCCTACCTCTCTGACAGATCCTTCAGTGTGTCTTGGAGGGGTGATGTTTCAAAGTCACACCACCTTGCTACTGGGGTTCCTCAAGGCTCAGTACTTGAACCACTTCTCTTCTCCATCTACATGACATCATTAGGATCTGTCATTCAGAAGCATGGCTTTTCTTATCACTGCTACGCTGATGACACCCAACTCTACCTCTCATTCCAACCAGATGACCCGACGGTAGCTGCTCGCATTTCAGCCTGTCTGAGTGACATCTCTAGCTGGATGAATGACCATCACCTTCAGCTCTAGCTGGATGAATGACCATCACCTTCAGCTTAACCTTACGAAGACAGAACTCCTGGTGATTCCAGCTAACCCATTGCTTCATCACAACTTCTCTATACAGATGGGCTCATCAACCATTACTCCCTCGAGGACAGCTAGAAACCTAGGAGTTGTGATGGATCATCAGTTAAGCTTCACAGACCACATTGCTACAACTACCCGGTCCTGCAGGTTTGCCTTATACAACATTAGGAAGATTAGACCCTTCCTGTCAGAACAAGCAACCCAACTTCTTGTCCAAGCTCTTGTTCTCTCCAGACTGGACTATTGTAATGCTCTCCTGGCGGGCCTTCCTGCATGTACTGTCAAGCCTCTGCAATTGATCCAGAAGGCAGCAGCGAGGGTTGTCTTCAATGAGCCAAAAAAAAGCTCCCGTTACTCCTCTCCTCATCAGGTTACACTGGCTACCAGTAGCTGCTCGCATCAAATTCAAGGTACTGATGCTAGCCTACAAGACGACCACTTGCACGGCACCAACTTACCTAAACTCATTGGTTAAATCTTATGTGCCCTCCAGAAGTTTGTGCTCTGCAGGTGAACGACGCCTTGTGGTACCATCCCAAAGAAGTTCAGTGAGTATTTACTCATTTTCAAGAAACATCTAAAGACTCATCTTTTTCGCCTGCACTTAACCAACTAACACTAGCACTTTTCCTTTTCTTGTCTTTTAATTTTATAAGTAAAAAAAATAAAAAATAAAAAAAATAAATCTACCTATGCGTTCTATACTAGACTAACTGAGACTTTTCATGGCGAAAGGAATAAGCGGGTTCAATGAGCCAAATGGTTTAGTCTCAATCTTGTTGAAGGAAAGTGCTATTTACTTCCAAATGCAATTAACATTGCAATTTCTTCGTTTGGAGATCAGTCATCACTGTTAAACTCTGTTTTTCTCTGTCAATTTATTAAGTTTACCTGGATCATCGGCGGACGCCGGCATATTTCCTTATTTACATCGTGACGTCAGTTTGAAGCGGTCGAATCGGAGTATCTCTGACATCCCTGTCGACATAGTGACATCAGTCTACGAACTGTTTGAAGTGGTCGAACCAGATCTCTGACTGCAGATCAGTAACACATATATGTGTATAGAAAAATGCTACGTATATTAATGTTGACTTTTATGCTGGTGATCTTAAGTGTCTTTGAGGACACCAGATATAGGTCAGTTTTACATTGGACTGTAATTCGTTATTATGCCTTAACTGCTTCTGTTTACATGGTGTAAATCTGTCCTTTTACACCTATGCCCAACACTTGCAAGCTAAATTACCCAGTCCTAATTCCGCGAATGCATTTAAGCGGCACATTTTTGTTTGTTTACTTTTACTTTTGTCTGGAAATATTCACCCTAATCCTGGACCTCTCTCTTTGAGTACTCCAGATGACTTTAAATCTAGATCTGGTATTGGTTTTATTCATTTGAACGTTTGCAGCTTACTTCCAAAAATTGACTCTGTTAGGATCTGGGCTGATTCAACAGATGCTGATTTTATTGTTCTCTCTGAAACTTGGTTAAGTAAAGCTATACCAGATAGTGACATAAATATAAGTGGATTTTCTCTGTTTAAAATGTGACCGACTGAAAAAGGGTGGTGGAATTGTAATATACGTACGAAATAAATTCCATACCAGGGTGACAACTGCAATATCAATTAGTAAGATGTTTGAGCTCTTAGTATTGAAATTGAGCTAAGGATGCTTATTTAACTCTGCCGGTTGTTATAGGCCTCCCTCAGCAAACTCTGACTCTCTTGTCTTACTTGAACAGCATCTCTCTACCATTGAATTTAATGAGATACTTTTTTAGTTGGGGATTTTAATTGGGATTGGTTAACTCCTGCCCCAGATCGTTTTAAATCCCTTTGTAACAATTTAAACCTAACACAACTAATTGACAGTCCCACTCGGCTAAATCTCAAATGTTCAGAAAAATCAACTTTATTAGATCTTTTTTTGACTAATGCACCCCATAAGTATACCGGTACAGGTGTTTTTGCCAACGATGTTAGTGATCACTGTGTCATAGCTGCTGTGAGGAATACCAAACGTCCAAAATGTAAACCTCAAATTCTCGTTGTGAGAAACAGAAAACATTTTGTTGAACAAGCATTTCGTCATGATTTCTATTTATTTAATTGGAGTCGTGTTCATTTAATGAATGATATAGAGTTAGCTTGGAATTTTTTTCATAGTGCCTTCATGCAACTGATAAACAAGCATGCCCCAATGCGAAAAATAAGAGTCAAGTCCCAAAACAATCCTTGGTTTACACCAGAATTAGCAAAGCTTCTGCAGGATAGAAATGCAGTTTGGGCCAAAGCAAGAAGCACAAAAGCTGAGTCAGATTGGCTTCATTTTAGGAAGTTGAGAAACCTCTGTACTTCACAGATAAAAAAGGCCAAATCAGATTTCTATTTACTTGAAACATCACAAAATCTAAATAATCCAGTTAAGTTTTGGAAAATGGTAAAATCACTGTCGCAAGGAGACAATACAGAAATTAGCAAAATTATTACCAAAAACGGCCTCCTGATAACAGAGAAGACGACTATTTTAGATAGTTTTAATGAACATTTTACCTCATCAGGTTCCTTATTTGAGTCTCAATCACCTCGCTGTTCTTTGTCTAATCCGCTCACTGCATCCTTAACTGATAATTCATGTAATTTAACTACACAAAAATTTTATTTTATTCAGTTTTCTGTCTCTGATGTTCATAAAGCTCTTACCCAGTTAGATCCAAAAAAATCAGCAGGGCCTGATAAGCTGGAACCTTTTTATCTAAAGGTAGCACCAGATTTTATTGCTGAACCTTTAACACATTTATTTAATCTTTCTATCTCTTCGTTTAGAAAACAACATAGTACCATTACAGCCGCAATGAAAGTGCTTAGCGATATAACTACTGCTTTAGATGGTAAACTAATTTGTTCAGCTCTTTTCCTCGATTTATCAAAGGCTTTTGACACAGTAGATCATGACATCCTACTAAAAAGACTTCCCACTGTTGGTCTGTCTGATTCTGCTATAAACACAGTCTGTGGTCTTGAAAGACTGTATGTCATCTGTCCTGTCAGTTTCAAAGGGTGTCCCTCAGGGATCAGTTTTGGGACCTATTTTATTTTTGTTATACATAAATAATATTTGTGATAACATCCTTAACATTAAATATCATCTTTATGCAGATGATACTGTTATTTATTGCTTTGCGTCATCAGCTTCGCAAGCACTTCAAGGTTTACAGTCAGCATTTAATACTGTTCAGTCTCACCTTTGTCAACTTTAGCTGGTTTTAAATATAGATAAGACTAAACTAATGATGTTTTCGACCTCTAAAGTTGAACCAAAAAAAATGTCCTGATATTTTATCTTTGCAAGGCACTAAAATTGAATGTGTTACGTGTTATAAATACCTGGGCATTGTATTGGATAGTCAGTTAAGTTTTAAAGTGCATATTGACAAATTAACTTCCAAACTTAAGCTTAAACTTGGTTTTTATTACAGAAACAGAACCTTATTTTCATTTAATGCTAGAAAATATCTGGTTTCTGCAACATTTTTACCTTTGTTGGATTATGGAGATATAGTATATATGAATGCCCCAACACATTACTTAACAAAACTTGATATAGTTTTCCATAGTGCCTTACGTTTTATTACTGGATGTAGATATCAAACGCATCACTGCATTTTATATGAGAAGGCACAGCTAGCATCCTTGCATACCCGAAGAAGTTTTAATTGGTATTGTTTTATCTATAAGTCGATTTGCGGTCTTTATCCACATTATTTGGCTCTCAACTTCTCAAACTCCAACGGACGCTACAATCTCCGCTCAAATGATTTGATGCATCTCAAAGTCCCTAGGGTTCGAACAGAGATAGGGAAAAAGGTTTTACATATAATGCCGCCTCCTCTTAGAATTACCTTCAGGATACCCTAAAGATTACCACGTTACCGTCACTAAATGAGTTTAAGCTTCTTTTAACAAAATTACATGTTTTATCCTTTGGTAAATTGTTGTTGTGATTTATGAGTGTGTTTTTTATGTTTTTGTTGTATATTGTATAATTGTATACTTTTACTATTTGTTGCTGCCTTCTTGGCCAGGTCACTCAAGAGATTTTAATCTCAATGAGTTTTAACCTGGTTAAATAAAAGAACTGAAAAGAACAACAAGACGCATGCCAAGTTTTTGAATAAAGGACTGAATACTGATGCTTCTTTGGATGAACAGTTTAGATGGTTCATGATCCAAAAAAGACTCTGTCTAGCTGAAAGCCTTTCTGATTCTGGCAGCCAACTGGATTGTGAAACGAGATGGAATTTGTTGCAGTGCGGATGGGAGTCCACTTCCACTTGTTGAAACAATGAAGCCCCAGATTAAAGTATATAACAAGTTGAATAAAATCATGTCCATTACATTCAGAAAAAGATAACACAGTCATTGATGATTCATTTGATCCAGATTGGACAAATATAATAGCTGAGGCAGAAAGAAAATATTTGCAAGCACCAGTAAACTCAGCAAAGACTGTAATCCTCCATACAACCAAATTTATTGGACAATGTAAAAGTTCTTATAAGCCAAATGGAGGGCCAGTCTACAAAATATGTATTGCATCTGCACAGACTGCTCCAGTAATAACCAGATCCAAATCAGCCCAGCCAGAGACATGTTGCGATGTACACCAGCACCTGTCTCTGATTGGGGTGATGATCACAGTTGATAAGGTCAGTCACAGATGACCACAGTTGATAAGGTCGGTCCTGAATTCTCTTCACCTGCTGTTAAAAAGAAACAATTACAATCTGAAATGATGACGGAAGAAAAATCATTCACACTAGGAGAACATCAAGCCATTCTCACAGCTTTGCCTCCTCTGATAAGACAAGGTCCAAACACAGAGTTTTGGCGAGAATTAGACTCCTTGGTTGAAGTACATCAAATGTCACTAAGAGACATACCATTGTGCAAGCTAAAATCCCAAGAGACAGATGGGAACACTTGCCAGCGTCAATAACGACAGCCCAATGGATAGACTTGTGGGTTGATGGTCAGGGACGACCACTGGGCCTTTGGAAAGCCTAAGATGAGCTCCAAAGAAAAATCCAAGAGATCCTGGACAGCGGTAAAGTGAAAGTGAAAGTTATGACATTTGCCAAGTATGGTTAGTCATACTCGGAATCGGTGCTCTGCATTTAACCCATCCAAATACACACACACACAGCAGTGAGAAGTGAACACACCGTGAACACACACCCGGAGCAGTGGGCAGCTATAGATTCAGCGCCCGGGGAGCAACTAGGGGTTCAGTGCCTTGCTCAAGGGCACTTCACCCATGAGTTTTGAGGGTGGAAGAGAGCACTGTTCATTAACTCCCTCCCACCTACAACTCCTGCCAGCACCGAGACTTGTACCGGCGACCTTCTGGTAACTCTCCAGATGAATATGTCCTGTGTAAATTGAATGCTTATGAAAGATGGGCTCGCTGTGCCAAAAAAGAACCAGATAGAGATGATTTTCATTTTACTGACACACTTGTGAATGGTTTTAGCACAAAACATCAACAAGCGTTATTACTTGGAGTCAACCCAGGAGAAACAATTGACTAAATTATGCAATGGGCTGGTCGTCTAGAGATGTCTATCACATCAAACAAGGATTAAGGAAACAGAAAAAATCGAAAAGCTGTGGCATTCGTTCAATCCAACATCGATGATAGGATGTTGAAGGTCTGTCACAATTGTGGAAAGCCTGGCCACATCATAAAAGACTGTTGGGATAAAGGAGGTGGAGCAGAAGGTAAAGGCCCATCATTTAAACAGGTAAATGCCAAAAACAATGATAAAACCTCTCAAGGAAAGACGTGGACTGAAGCACAAGTTTGTCAGCTCATTGAGGGAATTTTGCGTCGACAATAGGAATTAGCGGCCCGCTGTAAAGAGTAAGAAAAGAGACAATAGACTTTTCATCTCTGCTTTGATAGGAGGCAGAGGTCAGTTAATTCTCAGCACATAGAGACTCTTTCACCTAGATATCACACTATAGAGACTGTGTCTGTTCCCCGAACTAGAAAATACAAAAAACGTCCAAACCAAGTTAAGATTAACAATTTAATTGAGGTTCAACAAATAAAAAACAGAAGCAATATGGATAAACAAATGATAAAGCTTGGCTTATTGAATATCAGATCCCTTTCTACGAAAACACTTTTTGTAAATAATATGATCACTGATCATAATATAGATGTACTCTGTTTGACAGAAACCTGGCTAAAACCTGATGATTACATTATTTTAAATGAGTCCACCCCCCAAGATTACTGTTATAAACATGAGCCACGTCTAAAAGGCAAAGGTGGAGGTGTTGCTTCAATTTATAACAACGTTTTCAGGATTTCTCAGAGGGCAGGCTACAAGTATAACTCGTTTGAAGTAATGGTACTTCATATAACATTATCCAAAGAAACAAATGTTAATGATAAATCCCCTGTTATGTTTGTACTGGCTACTGTATACAGGCCACCAGGGCACCATACAGACTTTATTAAAGAGTTTGGTGATTTAACATCCGAGTTAGTTCTGGCTGCAGATAAAGTTTTAATAGTTGGTGATTTTAATATCCATGTTGATAATGAAAACGATGCATTGGGATCAGCATTTATAGACATTCTGAACTCTATTGGGGTTAGACAACACGTTTCAGGACCTACTCATTGTCGTACTCTAGAATCATACTCTAGATTTAATACTGTCACATGGAATTGATGTTGATGGTGTTGAAATTATTCAGCCAAGTGATAATATTTCAGATCATTATTTAGTTCTTTGCAAAATTCATATAGCCAAAATTGTAAATTCTACTTCTTGTTACAAGTATGGAAGAACCATCACTTCTAACACAAAAGACTGCTTTTTAAGTTATCTTCCTGATGTATCCAAATTCCTTAGCATATCCAAAACCTCAGAACAACTTGATGATGTAACAGAAACTATGGACTCTCTCTTTTCTAGCACTTTAAATAAAGTTGCTCCTTTACGCTTAAGGAAGGTTAAGGAAAACAGTTTGACACCATGGTATAATGAGCATACTCGCACCCTAAAGAGAGCAGCCCGAAAAATGGAGCGCAGCTGGAGGAAAACAAAACTAGAGGTATTTCGTATTGCTTGGCGGGAAAGTAACATATCCTACAGAAAAGCATTAAAAACTGCTAGATCCGATTACTTTTCTTCTCTTTTAGAAGAAAACAAACATAACCCCAGGTATTTATTCAATACAGTGGCTAAATTAACGAAAAATAAAGCCTCAACAAGTGTTGGCATTTCCCAACACTACAGCAGTAATGAATTTATGAACTACTTTACTTATAAAATCGATACTATTAGAGATAAAATTGCAACCATTCAGCCGTCAGCTACAGTATCGCATCAGAGTGCACTATAGACCCCCTGAGGAACAGTTCCACTCATTCTCTACTATAGGAGAGGAAGAATTGTATAAACTTGTTAAATCATCTAAACCAACAACATGTATGTTAGACCCTATACCATCTAAGCTCCTAAAAGAGGTGCTTCCAGAAGTCATAGATCCTCTTCTGACTATTATTAATTCCTCATTGTCATTAGGATATGTCCCCAAAACCTTCAAACTGGCTGTTATTAAGCCTCTCATCAAAAAACCACAACTTGACCCCAAAGAACTAGTTAATTATAGACCAATCTCGAATCTCCCTTTTCTGTCCAAGATACTAGAAAAGGTGTTATCCACACAATTATATTCCTTCTTAGAGAAAAATGGTATATGTGAGGATTTCCAGTCAGGATTTAGACCGTATCATAGTACTGAGACTGCTCTCCTTAGAGTTACAAATGATCTGCTCTTATCATCTGATCGTGGGTGTATCTCTCTATTAGTTTTATTGGATCTTAGTGCTGCGTTTGACACAATTGACCACAACATTGTTTTGCATAGACTTGAACACTTTGTTGGCATCAGTGGAAGTGCATTAGCATGGTTTAAATCGTACTTATATGACCGCCATCAGTTCGTAGCAGTGAATGAAGATGTATCCTATCGATCACAAGTGCAGTATGGAGTACCTCAAGGCTCAGTACTAGGGCCGCTACTCTTCACGCTTTATATGTTACCCTTGGGAGATATCATCAGGAAACATGGTGTTAGCTTTCACTGTTATGCTGATGATACTCAGCTCTATATTTCTTCGCAGCCCGGTGAAACACACCAATTTGAAAAACTAATGGATTGCATAGTCGATATAGAAAACTGGATGACGAGTAATTTCTTACTGCTAAATTCTGAAAAAACAGAGGTGTTAATTATAGGACCTAAAAAGTCTGCTTGTAATAAACCAGAACACTGTCTAAGACTTGATGGTTGCTCTGTCAATTCTTCGTCATCAGTTAGGAACCTAGGTGTGCTATTTGATCGCAATCTTTCCTTAGAAAGCCACGTTTCTAGCATTTGTAAAACTGCATTTTTCCATCTCAAAAATATATCTAAATTACGGCCTATGCTCTCAATGTCAAATGCAGAAATGTTAATCCATGCATTTATGACCTCAAGGTTAGATTATTGTAATGCCTTATTGGGTGGTTGTTCTGCACGCTTAGTAAACAAACTACAGCTAGTCCAAAATGCAGCAGCAAGAGTTCTTACTAGAACCAGGAAGTATGACCATATTAGCCCGGTCCTGTCAACACTGCACTGGCTCCCTATCAAGCATCGCATAGATTTTAAAATATTGCTTATTACTTATAAAGCCCTGAATGGTTTAGCACCTCAGTATTTGAATGAGCTCCTTTTACATTATAATCCTCTACGTCCACTACGTTCTCAAAACTCAGGCAATTTGATAATACCTAGAATATCAAAATCAACTGCAGGCGGCAGATCCTTTTCCTATTTGGCGCCCAAACTCTGGAATAACCTACCTAACATTGTTCCGGAGGCAGACACACTCTTGCAGTTTAAATCTAGATTAAAGACCCATCTCTTTAACCTGGCATACACATAACATACTAATATGCTTTTATTATACAAATCCGTTAAAGGATTTTTAGGCTGCATTATTTAGGTAAACCGGAACCGGAAACACTTCCCATAACAACCTATGTACTTGCTACATCATTAGAAGAATGGCATCTACGCTAATATTTGTCTGTTTCTCTCTTGTTCCGAGGTCAACGTGGCCACCAGATCCAGTCTGTGTCCAGATCAGAGGGTCACTGCAGTCACCCGGATCCAGTACGTATCCAGACCAGATGCTGGATCAGCACCTAGAAAGGACCTCTACATCCCTGAAAGACAGTGGAGACCAGGACAACTAGAGCCCCAGATACAGATCCCCTGTAAAGATCTTGTCTCAGAGGAGCACCAGGACAAGACCACAGGAAAAAGATGATTCTTCTGCACAATCTGACTTTGCTGCAGCCTGGAATTGAACTACTGGTTTCGTCTGGTCAGAGGAGAACTGGCCCCCCAACTGAGCCTGGTTTCTCCCAAGGTTTTTTTCTCCATTCTGTCACCGATGGAGTTTCGGTTCCTTGCCGCTGTCGCCTCTGGCTTGCTTAGTTGGGGACACTTCATCTACAGCGATATCGTTGACTTGATTGCAAATAAATGCACAGACACTATTTAACTGAACAGAGATGACATAACTGAATCCAATGATGAACTGCCTTTAACTATCATTTTTGCATTATTGACACTGTTTTCCTAATGAATGTTGTTCAGTTGCTTTGACGCAATGTATTTTGTTTAAAGCGCTATATAAATAAAGGTGACATTGACATTGACATAGGGGGCCATCCATGTGACTGTTTAATCGATATAGTAGCCTCCCTCTCCATAACTAATTTGAACCTACCTACAACACATAAAACTATAGAAGGTAAAGGAGTGGAGGAGATATCATTATATTTCACAAAAGTATGCCAGTTCCTCTGCAAATAAATGAAGATGAAGTCTTATGGACACCTTTCCATCTGGGGTATAATTGTAGCATATGAGCAGTTCATTCATTAATTGGTTCTGAATTAATGAATCGTGGCTTGTTGATTCTAAAACAATGCACATCCCTTATGAAACCCAAAGCTTATTGCCTCTGAACTCATGCATGTAAACCAAACTCTCTGCAAGCTAAGTGACCGGCCTGGTGCCATCATGGCTGGAATTAAATTGTTTATGACACCCCAGAGTGTTAACAGACATTCCACAGTCACGTTTGAGCAGCTGCAGAGAGGTTACAAACTCTCTCTGCACCTATTACACACACACACACAAACGTTTCTTTACACTCATCATGTAATTCATTACTAAGATGTATTTGATAGGTTTGTGCGTTGCATAACTGGTTAGCCCTGTTATGCGATGGATATGATTTTCTGATTTGTAACTTGGAAATGTTTCTCCTAATTAATGTTCTCAAATAGAGTCATGATTTTGTAACCCTACCTCTGACCAGGTCATAAAACTTTATGACCCAACTGGGAGAAACAGAAAAAGCCCAGCTCACTAGGAATTCTTGTAAGGAAAAGGGAAAGTAAATGTATTTTAAATGAATTAACTGTATTTCCTTTTTGTGCTTAGATGTCTTCCCATATCAAATTGGAGTATCTGCAATTTTATCATGTGTTAACCAAACTTTAAATTCTGCATATTAATGTAACTTTATGTTTCTCCTACCTCTTCCTGTCAGTCTTGGTATCTGCTTAACCGTCTTGCTTTGACTGAACCATTCATGCATAGGAAATTACATTAAAATGTATTATTCTGGAATTACCATCTTGCTGGAATATAACTGCTGAATTCTGACAACACCATAACTTACTCGAGTGGGTGTCTCCACAGAGACAAAGGAACTTTTTCCCGCTTCAAATCATTGGACATTCATTGGTTGTTCGCGTGAACAGAGGATTGAACCAAGTCGCTCCATAAAGAAGACTGACGCACTTAGTCTCGGAGCACTTAGTCTGAGAGAATTTCTGGTTCCCATGGCTCCTTAGGGAGCTCTCATCTCCGTTTTTCTTTTCTTTTCCTTACTAAGTTTTATTCTCATATTCACCTCTCCCTCCATGAGGGAGACAAACTCTGAATCATTTCTTTGATAACTCCACATTCGAAGAACCTTTAAAGCTTTGCGCGAGTCTGCTCACCCTGGAAGACATGAGAGAACATGCCCAGCTCCAAAACATTGACACATGCACGCTCGTCTTTCGCAGTCACAAATAGACCCACATGCGAGTATCATTTTCTATAAAGATTTAAATGCTGCTTAAAGTTGTCTATTCCCTTTTTCAAGGTGATCTGATTCCTTGTTGTCTTTCAAAAGGTTACTTTCTGTGATTTTGCCATACTGGGCGATCATTTTGTGATCTCGCCTATTCCACTTTCACTTTCTCCAACTTACCCTTTCATCCTTTCTCTCTCTTATCTGTGATCCATTTTGTCTTGTATTGTTTTTACTGTTTGTATTGTTATACGCATATTTACTCTTTGTGAATCGTAGTTTGATGTATTATTAGTTCAATTATTAAAATCCAATATATATTCCTGATTGCTTCTGTCTAAAATGCTTACATCACAAAGTCAATTAAATGTTTGATCTTAGCTACAAAGCTTATTTGTTACTTTTCAGTAAGCTAAATTTTATAAGGACAGGAGAATAGTTTCATGGCCAGAAACTATTTTTCCTGGAATTATAAGAAGTGATAAGTTTATTGAAAGTTGATAAGTTGATCTTACGGCCGTTTGCTGGACAAACCACTGTTCGATTTGCATTAATTCCCAGTAAAAAATATCATGATAATTGATATGAAGAATGGAATATTGACATATTAATGAGTAAATTACAGTGCCTTGTAATGAGTTATTGATATATACAATTGACCTATTTTACATCTTCAATCATTTTAATGTAACTGTCATATGATATATATTAATCATATTCTTAATTAATTATTAAAATTCCCTATATATAATTTGAGCTAACTTTAATGTACTACCCAGTGCGGTTACAAATACCACATGAAGATTGCACATGTAATATAAGTTCTGTTGGTATAGTCAAGCCAATCACCAGAGACTGGGTAAAAGAAGGTGTGTGGGGTCTTCTGTGTGGTTTATATCCAGATGTTTGAGTTAAACACAAATTGGATTGTGCAAAAACCAACATTGACCCTGTTATTATTGAGGGACCGATACATGCCCCTCATAAAAAATTACCAATTTGCCCAAAAGCAAGACAAGCTGTGGCAAAGATAGTGGCAGACTTGGAAGCTGAAGCAATTGTCCAACAAACCTCTTCTACTACTAACAGCCCTGTCTGGCCAGTCAGGAAATGGAGCTAACCATTAAAACTAACCATTGATTACACACAACTTAACAGTGTAACACCAAAACCACATCCTATTGTGGCTAACCCTGCTACCATTTTGAATGATATTCCAGGGAATGCAAGAATCTTCACATTCTTAGATGTGCTGTCAGGTTTCTTGTCTATACATATTGATTAAAAATCTCAAAAGAAATTGGCCTTTACTGTGGGAGCAACCCAATATGTTTGGAACAGATTTCTACAAGGTCTTAATCTTTCTCCTGTTGTATTTAACAGAGCCCTGGACCAATTCTTAGCTGAGCGAAAAGCTGAAATTGAGAATTCAGGAAGTGTTTGCCTCCAATATGTTTATGACTTATTGATTGCAAGCCCAGACAAGAACAGTCATATATCTGCTTTAAATATTACTCTGCAAGCTCTAAGAAAAGGTGGATTCAAAGTTAACCCTGACAAAGCAAAACTGGCCAAAACTAAAGTTATTTATTAGGCCAAGAAATATCTGCTGAGGGAAGGAGAATGACAATAGAGTGTGTAGATGCATTGCAGCAACTTCCAAAACCTCGGACAGTTACAGGAATGCGGAAGGTGATAGGACTTTTCAACTATTGTCGTCAGTATATACCCAATTTTCCAGCCTCACTAGTCCTCTCATTGATTTGTATAAAGGGGAAAGCCTGGAGTGGAACAGAGAGAATGGACAACAGAAGCTGAGGAAGCATTTACCTCTATGAAAGAGAAACTCATTTCAGCCCCAGCCTTGGGACTTCCTGATGGTTGTTTGCCATTTCCTTTGTGGACCAGGGTGAGAAATGAGACCTACTCAGCAGTGTTTTGTCAAAAACCAGGTGATTGATACAAACCAGTTGGATACATTTCAACAAAGATTCCTGTTACCATGATAGGTCAACCACAATGTATACAAGTCCTTGATGGAGCCACGAGGGCAGTGAATGCTGTGGAAAATATGATCACAATCTGGTGCACAAACCATCACACCCCACACAGTATAGTAACGCTGTTGAACAACAAAAACATCAAAACAATCACTGATGCGAGGAGAGAAAAATAGGAAGCAGCTTTGCTGAACAAGGAGTTCAGAGTGGATATCTTCATAGACACAATGATGCTGGAACCACATGAGGAAACACCGCATGAGTGTGAAAAACAAGTAGAAGAATAAAGCCTTGGTCCAGTTAATGAAAATCCAGACTCTTGAAAATCCAGATAAAGCCTTATGGGTCAGTGGATCCAGTTATTAAATTGATGGGAAACGACACACTAGAAGAGAAGGCTGATGTAACTGTTGTGAAGAAAGAAGCTCTTTCTGGGCAATTTTCAGCACAAGTAGCTGAGCTCACAATGCTTACAGAAGTTCTTGAACTATCGGAAGGCGATCGAGTCAACATCTATACAGATAGTCGTTATGATTTCGGTGTCATCCATGACTATCTTGCCCTATGGAAAAATGTGGACTCATCACTAGCAGTGGGAGCGAAATACAACATGCTTCCATAATTCGTCGCTTGATTGCAGCATGCCACTTACCAAGAGAAGCAGCCGTGATCAATGTAAAATCATCAATCTAACAAATCCAAAGAAAGTCATGAAACACAGCAGCAGATGTAGCAGCCAGAGAAGCAGCTTTACTTTCCACTACTCCTCCCACCTTTTTTCAAGAAAACAGTAAAGATAATCCTGAGCTCCATCTTCTGTCATATCACACAGAGACAGAAGAGGAGAAAGATCAATGGGGAAAAGTGGGAGCGAAAGAAGATGATCAAGGTATCTGGAGAATTCTAATAGGACAAGTGGTAATGCCGGAACAAGAAAAGAACTAATGCACCTGTATCATGGAAAAGTGCATGCTGGAGCAAAAGCAATGAAAGCTTAAATCAGCGAGACTTGGTGGTGGCCGCAAATGATGAGAGACATTGATGATTATTGTAGGAGATGTTTGATCTTTATAAAAGCAAATGTGGGAAAACCTCTAAGGGTAAGAATGCACATGCACCCAGACAGGCAGGGCCCTTGACACATCTCCAAATCGATTTCACAGGACCATTGTCACCCAGTGGAGGGTACCAACAAATTCTACTAATTATAGATCAATTTACTAGATGGATCAAAGATCAAATACTGACAATGGAACTCACTTCACTGGAAAACTGATGAAGGAAGCGGTGAAATTGATGGGAATTAAACAAAAGTTCCATATTCCCTATAGGCCACAAATTTCGGGAATGATCGAATGAATTAATAGATCATTGAAAACGTTCCTTACCAAAGCCATTCTGCAAACTGGCCAAGGTTTGCATACATTATTACTGCTATTTTATGGAACTTAAGAGCAACTCCAAAAAGAGTAACAGGACTAACCCCTTTTGAACTAATGACTGGAAGAGCAATGGTTCTACCTCCTGATGCTCCGCCGCCTGCGGGAATGGGAGGAGATTTGTTAATTTGCAGTTTTGTTAATGGTCAAACAAATTGCTAGGAAAGGTTTAGAGCCTATGTGGGAAGGACCATACGAGATACTTTTAACAACAGAAACAAGTATGTGCCTTATAGGGAAGGGTGTAGGAACAGAAAGATGGGTATCATTGGTCACAAGTTAAACCTTGTTTAGTG
This sequence comes from Carassius carassius, assembly GCF_963082965.1. Classification (NCBI taxonomy): domain Eukaryota; kingdom Metazoa; phylum Chordata; class Actinopteri; order Cypriniformes; family Cyprinidae; genus Carassius; species Carassius carassius. The sequence continues at coordinate 21,974,040 of NC_081795.1, read as the reverse complement.
AATGAACAAAATGATAGCGATAGCTTATGGCAATGTTCATCCATTACTTTTAAAGACTGGGTAACAAGGAGTGATGTTTAATGATTTCTCTGCTTCCTTTTCAGGAATCAATACCATTGACATTGATTAGAGGTTGTTGCGAATTATTCTCGATACACGTCAATGGTGTGCTTGTTTTTTATGTTATTTGGCATTTACCAAGGAAGCTAAGATTTATGGACTCCTCGAGTGTATTTATCCCATAGTGTTGCCATGTGAGGGGTTCCTAAGAGATACTGCCTCCAGAACGACAAGATTCAAGGCAAATTATGTAAGAGTATGGCATGCAGAATATGAGAATGAATATTGTGAAACTGAACTAGAAACTGGGGTAATTTGATGGATTGAATGGATCTTTCTGCGGAAAAGACAGACAAAGCTAAAACATGCCCAAACACAACTATTGCGCCAGCTCATAGTATGATGTTAGCAAAAGAAACCAACACCTTGATAAATGAAGCCCACATGGTGCGACAACGTATCACTTATAACTTGATCTCTCTGCTTACTGTTTTTGATCAGTCCTATTTTGGGAATTTTACACAATTAAGGAGTTGGTTGGAAAAAGAAGTAAAATATTATACCTCTAAAGGTCCCCTGAGTATTAAAAATTGTAAACCTTGAAGTATATGGGAAGATATAGAGGTATTTGGTTTTGTAAATTAAATTAGTAATACTGCTCAAATGAGTCAATTAAGTAAATACACTCAGTGGGTGGGGAAAATGACAGAGAAAGTACTTAATGAGGCTCCTCAAGGCTCTTTACATATTATAGCAGCGGGACAGCGGGTCTTACATAATGATGCAAAAGAAATTGGCAGACACATTAACAAAATCATCAACTTTTAGACACAGCATGCGGCATGTTTATTTTTAGCTCAAGATTTAAATTATCAAATGGTGGAAGATGTTCAAGTTATTTGGTTGGGTCAAGTTCCTGAACGAATAGCTGAATCTTTGTTACTGGTTTTCAGTAATCAATTTAATTTAACTTCCACTAAACATATTCCATTAATCAAAATAACAATAAGAGGATTTCGGTGAGGCCATGGAGAAAGACTCGTTTGGCCTCGATGAGATTCTGGCAAAACGTTCGACGCCTCGGGGGGGGGGGGGTGATGGGGGTTGGGATGGGGTAGGGGGGAGCAGTGCCCTACCAACACTGTTTACAATGGAGATGGGCACCTGTTGACCTCAACTGGGGATATCGTCGGGCGGTGGAAGGAATGCTTTGAGGATCTCCTCAATCCCACCTGTTACGACCCTGTCTAGGGTAAGGCCGCAACATAAACCAAAATCCGCAATCAAGATCCTTTGTACATTTATTTACAGAAGTACAGAGAAAAAGCACTTCAGGGGTGAGCAAAGGCTAAAACAACAAACAAACACCAAGTAAGCTCCTAACAGAAAATACTAAATTTCCTAACAAAAGAAAAACTAAATAAAAATACAATATGCTACCCTAACTCCCCATCTAATGAAAAACAGGAGAAAACAATATTTGCAAAAGAAAATGGCACTCACCCCCTACAGCTTCAAAGTGTAGAAAAGAGTATTTACAAAACTTTACAAAATGGAAAATGAGATTGACAACACCTTATCACCTCAAAATCCACACTGCACACAATAGGCAGATCACCAGGCAACTAAGAGCATCAACACTCTGTAGCAAACACACAACAGCACATGTACAATGGAACAACAGGAAATCACAAGATGAGCAGAGCTCCCTCCTCAGGCACAGCAGATCCTTTTATTGCTGCTCCTTGGTCCCATTTGCACCAATCAGATCTGGAGATCACTTTGGTAGGATCCAATCCTGTGAAAGAGAGAGAACGAGGGGACCAGCAAAGCAAGACACACACACTATATGTCTCAAGACGTATCACCCCCACCCATAAATGTCAAACCACGCTTTGACAAAGTTAAACCACTTAACTTCAAATTACAGGTTTTAAGGGGTTGACACAGTAGCACATCTACACATCACCCAGGATTTGCTTACGGCTTTTGGGAATACACCTTATGCCCAGCCAAAACATTACCTAGGGTAAGGTCAACACCATCAACAGGAAGTTTGGAGCATACATCACTTTGCACTTTTCCTGTAACCGGTCTAGATTTCATGAAGACATTATGCAATGGAATCTCAAAATTCTCAAGTCCAACACCATGAACAAGAACTGTAGCTCATATACATGTCTTGGTTGTAAATGGTAAGACTATACACTATGAGAGACTGGCCTGCTCCCATGTCCCTCAATATGGTGATCTGCCTACTGTAGGTTTTGATTTCCTTAATGAGTTCCACTGACAACAAAAGGCCTGTAGAGAGCATTACGATTTGAGAAAGAATCTACAAAAGATTTATCTTGTTCCAGACCTCACAGTTAGCTAGAAGATGATTTGGCACAAGCCAATAGAAACAAACAGACTTTTTACCACTGTTGTTGTGGACAGACTTGTTTTTTCTTTGGATGGGTTTCAATAGAGAAAACTTGGGTATTTTCTTCTTTCAAAACCCCATCTAAACAGATGTACTCCTACTGACTGTCAAACGGTGAAACGGTCTTGTGTGTCAGATAAAACTAATCAGCGAACTCTGTGGCTTTAGAGAGAGAAGAGACTTTTAAATGACAACTTTGTCTTTCAAACGTTTTTTTTTTAAGTCATCTAATAATTCACACAGTTGTACAAAATCAGACACTTTGCTTGCTACACACCACTTCTAAAACAAAACCTGCATCTCTTAGACCAACTCCACAAAAGGTTGGATTAGATGATTTCACGTAGGCTCTAAATTTCGGCCTGTAAGTCTCAGATACCAATTCATAAGCCCTAAACATGGCAGTCTTCACAACTTAATGCAACCTCTGTTCAATTTGTAAAGTGGAACATACTTCTTAGGCCTTACCTACCAACTTGCACCGCATTAACGATACCCCCCCCCCCCCTTTGGGCCATCTCATGGTAGATGCCACTAGCTCAAAGGCAATGAAGTATGTATCCACCTCAGATGCCCTGAAAGGAGTCGCCAACTTAAAATCCTTACTAGCAACAAATACTAAGTACTGATACCATGCACTGGTGTTGAAACTTCAGAGAGGGTAGAAGTAACATCTACTGTGGGCTGAGCAGAGATAAAAGCGCTAGGTCTATCATGACTATGTAATCTTGAAATCCCCAGCTCTATCACCTGCAAACACAACAGCCAGTGCTCATGCTCTTGCATTTTTCATCTACAATTCAATTTCTTTTAGCCTGATTGCCAACAAAGGATCATTGTGAGCAACAAGAGGACTCATGTGAGAGGGAGCCTCAACAGCCACCTCCTTAACCACACTGTTCAGTGGCAAAATCTGCATGTCCACTTATCTATTGAATAACTCAGCATTTAACATTTGTTCAAGGGCACTAGATGACACAGCAACGCAGAAAGAATCTGCAATAGGTCATCTTTCCTACACTTATAAAATATTTCTAACGTTGAATTTTAAGTAAATGAAGATAGATCAAACACTAATAACCTACTTCCACAACAAATAAATATATCTAGGTCAAACACGATGACTCAGGCCTAATCAAATGATCTAGTTTTACAGGACCCCGGACGAGCCCCCAATTGTTACGACCCTGTCTAGGGTAAGGCCACAACATAAACCGATATCCGCAATCAAGATCCTTTGTACATTTATTTACAGAAGCACAGAGTAAAAGCACAACTTCAGGGGTGAGCAAAGGCCAAAACAACAAACAAACACCAAGTAAGCTCCTAACAGAAAATACTAAATTTCCTAACAAAAGAAAAACTAAAAAATACAATATGCTACCCTAACTCCCCATCTAATGAAAAATAGGAGAAAACAATATTTGCAAAAGAAAATGGCACTCACCCCCTACAGCTTCAAAGTGTAGAAAAGAGTATTTACAAAACTTTACAAAATATACAAAATGGAAAATGAGATTGACAACACCTTATCACCTCAAAATCCACACAGCACACAATAGGTAGATCACCAGGCAACTAAGAGCATCAACACTCTGTAGCAAACACACAACAGCACATGTACAATGGAACAACAGGAAATCACAAGATGAGCAGAGCTCCCTCCTCAGGCACAGCAGATCCTTTTATTGCTGCTCCTTGGTCCCATTTGCACCAATCAGATCTGGAGATCACTTTGGTAGGATCCAATCCTGTGAAAGAGAGGGAACGAGGGGACCAGCAAAGCAAGACACACACACACTATCTGTCTCCAGACGTAACACACCGACTTGTCTTCCATTGAGGAAGCAGTGGCTGGGTACTCGGAGGAGGACTCGTCCATCACCCGGGCTGAAGTCATCAAGGTAGTTAAACAGCTCCTCGGTGGCAAGGCACCAGGGGTGGATGAGATCCGCCCTGAGTACCTCAAGTCTCTGGATGTTGTGGTGCTGTCTTGGCTGACACGCCTCTGCAACACTGCATGGCAGTTGGGGACAGTACCTCTGGACTGGCAGACCGGGGTGGTGGTCCCTCTTTTCAAGAAGGGGGACCGGAGTGTGTGTTCCAACTATAGGGGGATCACACTTCTCAGCCTCCCCAGGAAAGTCTATGCCAGGGTACTGGAGAGGAGAATTCAGCCGATAGTGGAACCTCGGATTCAGGAGGAACAGTGTGGTTTTCGTCCCGGTCGTGGAACACTGGACCAGCTCTATACACTTTCCAAGGCGCTGGAAGGTTCATGGGAGTTTGCCCAACCAGTCCACATGTGTTTTGCGGATTTGGAGAAGGCATTCGACCGTGTTCCTCGCGGCATCCTGTGGAGGGTGCTCTGGGAGTATGGGGTCAGCGGCCCCCTGCTTAGGGCTGTTCGGTCCCTGTACGACCGGAGCAAGATCTTGGTTCGCATTGCCGGCAGTAAGTCAGACCTGTTCCCGGTGCATGTTGGACTCCGGCAGGGCTGCCCTTTGTCACCGGTTCTGTTCATAATTTTTATGGACAGAATTTCTAGGCGCAGCCAAGGGCCGGAGAGTGTCCGGTTTGGGGACCATACGATTTCGTAACTGCTTTTTGCGGATGATGTTGTCGTGTTGGCCTCCTCAGACCAGGACCTTCAGCGTGCACTGGGACGGTTTGCAGCCAAGTGTGAAGCGGCTGGGATGAGAATCAGCACCTCCAAGTCCGAGGCCATGGTTCTCAGTCGGAAAAGGGTGGATTGCCCACTTCAGGTTGGTTGAGTTCCTGCCTCAAGTGGAGGAGTTCAGGTATCTTGGGGTCTTGTTCACGAGTGAGGAAAGGATGGAACGGGAGATTGACAGACGAATCGTGCAGCTTCTGCAGTAATGCGGTCGCTGTACAGGTCTGTCATGGTGAAGAAGGAGCTGAGCTGTAAGGCAAAGCTCTCGATTTACTGGTCAATCTACGTTCCTACTCTCACCTATGGTCATGAGCTGTGGGTCATGACCGAAAGGACAAGATCCCGGATAAAGGCGGCCGAAATGAGCTTTCTCCGTAGGGTGGCTGGGCGCTCCCTTAGCCCTCCACATCGAGAGGAGCCAGCTGAGGTGGCTCGGGCATCTATTTCGGATGCCTCCTGGACGCCTTTCCAGGGAGGTGTTCCAGGCACGACCCATAGGGTGGAGGCCCTGGGGAAGACCTAGGACACGCTGGATGGACTATGTCTCCTGGTTGGCCTGGGAACGCCTCGGGGTTCCCCCGGAAGAGCTGGAGGAAATGGCTAGGGAGAGGGAAGTCTGGGCGTCTTTGCTTAGACTGTTGCCCCCGCGACCCGGCCCCGGATAAGCAAAAGATGATGGATGGATGGATGGATGGATGGAAAATAACAATATATGAGAAATCTTTTTCAGGTTCTGGAATATTACCTTTAATTATGGTATGGCTTCAATATGGAAAGCACAATATAATGACAGTTATACAATTCCAATCAATGGGAATTAGACAAGGAAATTCAGTAATAAGATTACGGAAAAATTTATATTGGGCTGAGGGGGAAACACCGATGATTTCTACCACAGACTGTTGTGTTGAGGACTGTTGTGCTCATGCTTTACAATGTTTAGGCTATCTCTTAATGGATCTGCAGTTTGGGAGGTAGTTCCTTTAGATCAAGCCACAGGTGCATGGCAGGTGTCAGAAGCACAGTGGTGTATATTATTACATGATGGAATAAGGGAAAATATGTAGTGGTGTCAAAAGTATTGGCATTCATTACTCAAGTAGAAGTATAGATACTAGGATTAAAAAATATAAAAAATACTTTTGTAGAAGTTGAAGTATCAACTCAAGCTTTTTACTCAAGTAAAAGTGTAAAAGTACTGGTTTAAAAAACTACTTAAAGTATAAAAATAAAAGTAATGTAAGGGAAAAAAATGCCATTAAGAACAAAAGCTTAGGCCGCGCCACAGTGGCCTATTGTGCACTACCCCACCTCCTCAAAAAAACATTTTTCTAAAGGCCATAGGCCATAATGACTATAATGTTATATTAAAATGTTCATGTTGAAAAAATTGGGATGCACTTGGCTACCTGTTTCAGCTGCATATATGCCCATTGAAAATGAATACACATTAGTACAATGGAAATACATTAAAGGACTAGAGATATGATGATTAGCTGCCTATAAGTATTGTTATGGTGCAAAAAGTCAAACTTCAGAGGCATGTCATCAATAACCTTTAATGGAATGTAAATGTACTTTAAAAAGCTTAATTTGTGGAGGATGAAGAGAAAGCACCCATTTGGTAAATGAGCCAGTGAGAAATAATAACTTAAGTAGGGTCCAGTGCCTTTTTGATACTTTTAAAACGGTACCGGCGCCTAAACGGTGCCTGAACCAATACTTAAAAAAAAAAAAAAGAACCACAAAAAAAAACTATGGATAACATTAAAGAACATTACAAATATTTAAAATAAATCCATAGCTTTCACCTTAGATGCGCTCATTTACCAAGTTGTGCTTCCCTTAATCTAAGGCTAATAAATGTATTTCACAATCTGGGTCATTATTTAATACAAAACCACACATAATGTTTCTATTGTATCCCTGTCAATCTCTCTGATATTTAGTTAAAATGAGTGCTTTCTGTCACTGTCTTTAATCAGTTCTGTGAATAACTGTATGGTCATTTTTTATAAAGTAGCAACAATGTATTTTTCAAAATACAGTACTGTGCAAAAGTCTTAGGCACATTAGTATTTTCACCCCCAAAAAAGGGTTTAAGCCAGTTATTTATATCTTTTGCTGTAGTGTGTCAGTAATAAATATCAGTTTGCCATTAATTTTAATAAAAATCTAGTGTGATTTCGAATGCACAAGCAGTTTGACAACGGCAAAATAAATGTTTGGAAATGTAAACTGATATTTTCTACTGACACACTACAACAAAATATATAAATAACTGGCCGAACACCATTCTTTTGGGTGAAAATACTAACGTGACTAAGACTTTTGCACAGTACTGTATGTATAAAGTACGTATGATTAAATTAAGTATATTTAAATAAGTCTAATTAAAGTATGTGTTCGTTCATATGTGTTAATAGCTAGATTTTCGCTGGAGGAAACAGCTGTGGTGTGATGAGCGGTGACAAGCGAAAACTTTACAGTAGATGAGAGACCGACTGTTCCCTCGTGACCTTTTGTAAACTGTATTTATGACAAAGAACTGCACACATACGGATATTCTAACAATCCATCGATAAACACATACCTTGTGTCCTCTGTTTGTGTTTAAGTGCGCCTGCGCTGCTCCGTCGCGGTCTGCGGATTGAAGAGCGCGCTGAGAAGACGGGGAGGAGACCGGTCTGACGCCGGTTTCATATGAAATTTAAGGGGACTGACTCTGAGGCGATCGGATACCGATTCCATACCCAACCCTACTTTTCAAAAATATATTTTTGATAAACGAACCCAAAACTGGCTATGTCCTTGCTGGAGTGTGATGTGATTTGTGTCATGTCATGTGCAGGTGCGATGGATCGCGTACGAAACCAATAGGGTGTCGGAATGGTATATGTTTATAACAATCAACACCTGCTTACTGATTCACAACCCCAAGGGATAGGATTCTTTAACATCAAGATTTATGTTAGTTTGTTAATTTGGCCAGGAACTGGAGGAGTTCAGGTACCGGATGAGTCCAGGCACTGGACATACAGTGATGCATACAGTGGCTTGTTTTTCTATATGTTCTATATGTTTTGTGATATCAACTGATGTAAGCATGACATTCAATTTTAAACAAGCTTAATTTGTTTATCTACCTTGTAAGGAATTGCAAATCATTTAGTCAGTGGTATATAAGGCAATGCTCACTATTAATGCCCCAGAGAAACAAACATACAGCTGGCACAAAGACAACAAGTTTCTCTCCTATGCCTAATACATATGACAATAAAGAGTTCTTGGCAAGGCAAATGGTAGCTGGTCCTGTGATTCAACCATAACGGGGACAAAACTTAATTTCAGATCAACAATGAGCTCTTTTTTTTCCTGTGACATCCTCAAACTTTAAAAAATCTTTTTTGTACTCCGATGTTAGTAACTTACCAGAGTACAAATGACAGCTGTGCAGAGTTGCCGAAATCGGTGGTCTCATCCACCATAACTGCGACAAAATTGGTGTTGTTGATTTTTTTTTTTTTTTTTGATGGCATCATTTAGCATCTCAGCAATATAATTAATTTGAGATAGAGATCATTTTTAAATTTTCCCGATGTTTCCATGAAAACGGTGATCATGGCGAGGTGGTGTTGCAAGTCAGCATCTTATTCTGATAGCAGAGACAGTAACTCCAAATAATTACCTCCATTCATGGACTCCTTCTCCTCGTCATGTCCCCTGAAAAACAACTCTTGCTGTCCCAAAAGATGACACAATCAATGATGCACTTCAGTATATCCCGGCTTCTCTCTCATCTCCGCTGTTCATCCAGCTGCAAATCCACCCTGGACTCACCAGAGGTCTTCAAATGTACCACCACTGTGAGGTGACGCTCGGCTGCTTGGTGTTTGATAGCTGCCTTGGTGAAGTTATTAAGGCTGTTGAAACCTGTGCTTTTCCATGTTCCCTCATTGGTGTTAAAAAGCAAACATGGCCAACAAAACATTTTGTTCCACTGGTTGCTAGACATTAGCCAGTCATTGCGGTCCTAGTTACCATAAGCGAAGTGCTGCACAAAACCTTTTCCATCCTTGGTCAGCCCATCCAGCTTAGGTGTAGGTTTTCCTTCTGAAATGATCTCTTTTTTCTCTCCAAATGAGCGCCTTGAAAAAGGCACACGAAGGAGATCGAAAACAGGATCGGTAAGAGGTGTGAAGGTAGCGGAAATAGCTTAGTTCACTTACATCACCCACAACCAGCCAAAAGTTCAAACAGATAACCCCCACCTCCCTCCCATTTTTCATCTTTATTTTTTGTTATTATTGTTTATCATTTTATGTTGATGAATAAAAAACCCTGCCCACGACAACTTCCTGGCGTCCCTCCTCCACCCCAACTCCTTACTATTAAATTATTCTGTGAGCTTGGAGCCCTCCCTCAGGACTGCACACCAAATATGCTTACAATTTTCTCAATTATATGTAAGTGTGAACTCAATAGTGACATTATTCAGCTTAATTTATTTCAGTGTTGATTCAACCCAGTTCTCCTCTGGCCACAGTCAATTTTGTTTTGCTCACTGGGGGCTTTAGGAAATTAAGGCACAATTTTCTATAAATCTGATTAGGAAATAGATTGTGGAAAGAACGATCAAATGAAAAGAAATGAAAAGTTTTTTATTTAGTTCTAGTTCTGTAAACCCTAAAATTCTAATGAAAAATTTTCAAACACTGACCTGTTGTGTTCGCAATGATTCCAGTTCTCTCTCCAGGCGAGTACGTAGACGTTGTTCCAGCTGCTCACGTTTCTCACATGCGACCTGTAGTTGTGCTAGTGCCTGCTGCAACCGCTCCACTCGCTCCACATACTTCTGCTTTTTACTCAACTACAGCACACAGACAGATAAAAGAAATATATACTTGAGATGACTGACAATGCTTAGTGGGTATTTTATATCAGGTCACTAAATGGGCTATACATGTGGTCAAACTATTAATCAAAGTACAGATGGTTCACAAGTCACTATGAAGGTATCAAATAAACAAAACTGACATAAAATCAGGAAGAGACATAGGGAGAAGGAATGGCTGTCCTTATTTAGTTTAAGATAAGAGATATGACTATGCAGTTATCACTTGTTCAAAGGAATGCAGCAGGGTAATAAAACCTATGGAGACTGATAGCTATGCTAGCAGGAACACATCAAGGTAAATTAACAGAAACACTATGAAGTGTTTCTAGTCTGCTCAGGGGCTTGGTTTAAGGAGGGTAATAGAAAAGACAGGAATTAGGCTACTAATAACCTCTACAGATCATTAAGGGGACAACAGTTGCTAGAACTGCTCTAATTCTATACCGTTGGGGAAGATGGTGATGGTCAAACTAACTAAAATAAGGTCAAATTAAAAAGATCGTAATTGCTGTATGACTCTAAAAGGAAAAGCAAATAGATCAGCTGATTTAATTAAAGCTCATATTTAAAAAAAAATAATAATAATAAATCAACTTAGCTGAATTGGTACATTAATGCTAAACACTCACTTTCTTTCTAGAGCACTTTCAAAAACCACAATGAGCACCAAAGTGCTGTACATGAAAGAGAAAACAACTAAAAAAACAAATAAATACAATCCATATACATACAAATTACAACACATTATTAAAAGCCAAAGAAAATAAATACGTTTTTAACATCCTATGAAAAGACCCTAGAGTAAGAGTTGTTTTTAAGGACAGGGGAAACTCATTCCATAGTCTAGGGCAGGGGTGCCCAATCGACTGTCCTGCAAAGTTTGGCTCCAGCCCTAATCAAACACAGCTGCCTTTAATTTTTAAGTGAGCCTGAAGACCTTAATTAGTTGCTTCAGGTGTGTTTGATTACTATAATACTATAAATACTATATTTTAAATTCTTGTTTTGTTCTGATAAATGTGTTACATTTAAAGGTATTGTTGTAAAGTGAAGGGAACTAAAAATATCCAATTATGATAGTAAAGCTTGGTATGAGATTTTCTTGAGATCTGGGGCGTTTTTATAAAAAAAAAAATTGAAATTGTACATCTGAAATGCTAACTTGTGCAGCGGAGTAAAAGGCTATAAATAGCATATTTTTACAACAGTAAACGACCAAATTCCACCCCTGATCGCTAAAGGAAGTTATTAGAAACACTCGATTGGGGTTTAAAGTGAGTTTTGAGTAAAAGTGTACTAATAATTTCATAAATTGTCTGATGTAGCTTGATGCTAACGTTAGCTCTAATGCTACTAATAGCAGGTGCATTTCTTCTTCATAATGCATTTCTGTCACAATAATTCACGTAAGGATAAAGAAAATGTTTTGTTGTATTTTTATAGTAAGGCTTTTGATAAATAAGAGCTAAATGCATACTGAGATTAAAGCGAGATTGCATCTTGGTGTCTTAGTAAAGCCTGAAAAACCACAATAAAGGCTAATAAAGGTGGAATAAAAACAATAGAATAATGATAAAAGAATAATGCGGATAATGTGTCATACCTGGCGGAGGTGTGAAAGACTCGTTTGGTGAGAACAATAGAACTATGAAACAGGGAGTTTTCACAGCCAAACATACATATAAGAGCACACATGAGTGTTTACACGTTTGATCTTACAGAGATGACAAGTGCCATAAATCAATCTGATTAGCCTTCTCTAAAAACACACATGACATGGCCTTAGAAAATATTTAATAAAATTCAGTTTTACAGATTAGATTATGAAATTTCTAATGAAGTTTTGAAAGACTTGTGGCTTTAGCTAAACTATATCTTACAACAACAGTGTCAGCTTTGTGAACAAATGTTGATTATGTATCTAGTCAGAAAGAATCATGAGCGGAAACTTTTTTATTTTGGGTATGTCATTAGCCGTGTTTCCACTATCGAGCTTAAACCAGGCGTGCTAGTGCGTGCCAGGGCCAGTCGCGTTTCCACTGTCACTTCCGGGGCTTGATCCTGCCTCGCCGGGGCTTCCTCGGGGCCAACGGCCAGGTTTTTTTGGCCCGACGAAAACCTTGGGCCAAAGCGGGCCAACTGGGGCTTGAGGAGGGGTTATGAACAAAGGCGGAGTTTCTCCGCGTCTAGAGAGCTCAGCGCTGCAGATCATTTCAGAGAGATAACAGCTTTAACACCGGTATTAAAGACTTTTTAAAATAAGTTGAGCACAAAACTCACTCTTAGTTAGCAGAAAGTGTTTGAAATAACTTGATCCGATGTGGATTATAATCCCTAAACAAGGCAGAAATATTAATAAGCGATGCAAAAGACTATGCACGCTAAGCATTTTACCATAGTAAACATGGTAAATATGACCGCTTGGAGAAATCAGACGTCAGCTTCTTATTCTCTATCACAATCGTGTATTTATTTAGCAACTTATATTATCTGTCACAAGCCTCATCTCGAGAGTTTAGCTCACTGTAACACTGCATGAAAAGTGGGATTTTCGACAGTTACCGGCGCTGTAGATTGTCGTGGAAGTTCAGGTTTACGACTGTAAACGGCAATTTACAGGCAACACTGCAAACTGTCGGAAATTGTCGGAAATTGACGTGGAACTTGCTTTGCAGGTTTTCCCCCGTGACCCCCCTCACACTAATGCTTTAACATGTAAATGAGACTGATGTGAGCTTTACAAATGCAAATGAGGGTAGCAGGGGGAGTTTTATCCCAGGTGACTAAAAGGTATTAACTTAATTCTAAAAAAAAATACAATATTTATTTATAACGCACATTAAAAACAGCCAAGGCTGACCAAAGTGCTCTGGGCAATAGATAAAATGCAGGGTAGAAACAGGACAATAAAAAAGGCAATAGTTATAGGTCTATCATAGTCAAGGGGTATTAAAAGCAAGAGAGAATAAATAAGGATGTTTTGAAGATGGAAATTGAGGGAGCTAGTCTGATATAGAGGGGTAGACTGTTCCAAAGTTTCGGGCATGCAGTCGCAAAAGTGCAGTTGCCTCGTTTTCTTAAGTCTGGATCTGGGCACGTTGTTTCCTTGTAATTTACAGGAAGCCCTATGGCGTCTTCACAACTCAGAGACCAATTCCATGCGCTACGAACGGAGCAAAGGTAAGATTCAAAGAATATGCTTTCATTCTCTTGTATAAGGAAATAGATCCGTTATAGATACTGATCTTAATCATACATTTTGTTTTCACAGAGTAACCTCGCCTCATAACGAGGGCGTAACTTCACATTTACTTGAAACTATGTCAGCAAGTCCAGATCTTCGTGACGCTGATCATGACGACATTGTGTGTAAGTAACTTTTACTATTTTCTCCTTTGTTTAATTTTACTGTGACTTGCGTTGTTTTTATTCATATCGCTATCATTAAATTGTTTTCCAGCTGCCTGTAAGACGTACTACGAGACAGTATGCAGGAACTTCAGGTACAAACACCCAGATCTGGCATTGCAGGCCGAAGCTGTGAAGAGTTCAGCTCGGAGTCGAGCGAGAAGAAAGTGGGTAAGATTTTTAGTCAATGTGACTATTTTTCATGTACATTAATAGATGTGTTGTGTCCACACACAGTGCATCACAGTACTGATTGTCTGTATTGGTTGTTTTTACAGCTGCTAGAAGCGAGACAGAGTGTGTTAGCTGAGGATGAGGTGGGCATTTGGAAGTGCGCCACCATAGATTTGATGTCCGATGAAGAAGACGGCATTGTTGGCAGGGTGTCTGGATGGATTGTTCATCCACCATCCATTCGCAGCCAGGAGCTCACAGAGCTCTGCGCCACGCTGCAGTCAAGGTTAGAGGCGATTCCTAAATACAGGGCAACGCACCACAGACGGTTTCGAAGTGAATCAAATTTTGAGAGAGCGCCGCTAGACACCTACAGAGATGAAGATGAAAACAGACGCTTCATGGTGCTGTAGGATTTTGGGCTTCTTGTGAGCTTCCAATTTGTTGTGTGGGAAGATCTGATACCCCTTGTATATAGTTGTGTGTTTGTGCAAATAAAGCTCTTTCTTTGAATAAACAACACGTCCCTGGAAATTTTTCTGTCCTCAATAAATTCATTCATGTCCTTGATGGTAATAATAGTGTAAAGTGTAGACCATAGGAGAACACAGAACCACATAATTCAGAAAGGTTCAGCGCTACCACTTTTGGAGCAATGCACAACATGCTGCAGAAATTTTTACTGCCCTTTTTGTGATAGCAGTATTATTAAACAGACAAAATGGGACAAATTGAATAACCACATTAAAATCCACTTCAAAAGGCTGTTGTTCATGAAGGAACATCTGGACTTACAGTGTACAGTGGCAATATATATTATTTTACATTTATCCATTTGTCAGACGCTTTTATCCAAAGATAGATGTTTTTCTGCATGATTTAGAAAAAATATTAAATTATCGTCATTAATGTTTAAAGGTTACACAAACAATCCACACTGAAACTTAAGCTAACAAAACACAATTATGTGTTCCTGTATTTTCTGTATTTATTTTAATCGTTTTTGTTTTTTCGGTCTATCATATAATGTTGTGTATGATCTATGAAAAAAAGGGTTAGTTGTAAAATGGTCGAGTATTAAAAAATATTTTGAATTAAATAAAAAGTTTGCACTTTGTTTTCATGTTATATATATATATATATATATATATATATATATATATATATATATATATATATATATCTTAGTTTTGCTTAATATATATGGTTCGTTTGACTCAACAAAAATGGATAAAGTAATTTTAACTGTTAAAACACTTAACATTTGTTAATAGTAGGCCTAGTATATTATATTTTGTTAATAGGACCAAAGATAGCGTAATTCTTATATTTTACAATATTTTAGATAAATATTTTAACTAAATCGTTTACTTTTGTTTTCATTAACTTTGTTTTAAACTTTGAAACGTTTCAAAACAAAAAACTAGCGCAATGCATTGTTGCGCCCACTTCCGGCCAGAGGGGGCGGTAATGCACCAATAAGCTGGATGCCAACCGCCGGAAGAAGAAGAAGAAGAAGAAGAAGAAGAAGAAGAAGAAGAAGACTCCATTGCTGGTGAACCATGATCATGACCATGATGAACTTATCGTTTCCTCTAAACTGAATGTAAGGTGGGCGGAAGTGCGTGGCGTGGGATAAGTGGCATTTGAACACGAGCAGAGACATTGCTGAAGAGGAAAGTTTTTGTTTTGTTTTCTCTTAGTTGCTTTAAAGTTTATTTTGGTTGTTTGTTTGCGGGTTCATGGCATAATCTGATTTGTGACTGGATCAGAATGGCAAATTATAGTGGATTTTCAGAGGATGAAGATATGCAGATGGGTTGGGAAAAGAGTACGAGTAGGAAAGGAGGAGGGAAAAAAGAGTATAGAAATAGTCAGATGACAAATAAGAGAACATTAGAAGAGGATGAAGAAATTCAAGAAGTAAGGAAAAAGGTAATGATGGAAGAGTTTAAGATCATTATTAAATTTAAAGAGGGGAATGAAATTACATCAGTTGGCCTGATCACTCTTACAAATGGATTGAAGAAAGCGATTGGGGAAATAGAAATGGCGAAAGTGTTGCGTGATGGAAGTCTATTGGTGAAATGCAAAAATGCTGAGCAGAAAAATAAAACTATGAAACTGCAATCAGTATGTAAAAAAAGAAATAGTGGAGAAAAAAAAATTGGTGAGAAGAGAGGAACTAAGGTAGTGATAACAGGAATTCCCATTGAAGAGAATCTGGAAGAACTAAGGAAAGTGATTAAAGGAGGAGTGATCACAGAAATCACTCGAATGCAGGCTTTCAGGAATGGAGGAAAAACTGATAGCGAGTCCGTACTGCTACAGTTTAAAGATGAGGTGCTTCCTATGAAAGTGATGGTAGGATACATGAGCTTTAACATCAGAGAATATGTACCTCCTCCGTTAAGATGTTACAAATGTCAGCGGTATGGGCATACTGCAAATGTATGTAAAGGGAAACAGATGTGGTAGATGTGGAGGAGAACATGCATATGGAGAATGTGGGAGTAATGTTACAATAAAGTGTTGTAACTGTGGAGGGAACCACACAGCAGCATATGGGGGCTGTGAAGTCCGGAAAAAGGCAGTAGAGGTTCAAAAAGTGAAATCAAATCAGAAAGTAACATATGCAGAGGCTGTGAAAATATGTAATAATGGAAGAGGAAAAGAAAACATTGGTATGAATAAGGAAGGAATGGGGTCAGAACAGGAAAATACAGGAATGTCAATGGATAGGATAGTGCTTTTTGTAGCATATGTCATAAATTGTTCAGAACAAGCAAAAACAAAAACAGAGAAGATTAAAATAGTTAAGGCAGCAGCTAAGTTCTTAAACATGAAAGATTTGTCATGGGAAAAGATACATGCTGACCTTAACCATGGAGAAGGGAATGCAGATACAGTTTCTCAAAACATTACTTAATGTTGGTAATTCAATGGAATGCTAGAAGTTTGTTAGCAAATGGATATGAGTTTAAGGGATTTATTGATAAACTAGGAAAGAAACCAGATATCATTTGCATTCAGGAAACATGGCTCAAACCTAATCTGGATTTCATTATTAAAGGATATAATACCATACGTGAAGATAGAAGAAATGGAATTGGAGGGGGGTGTGCCATATTTATTAAAGAGGGTATAGTATATAGGAGGTTAAAAACAATACAAAAATTAGAGGTAATAGTTATTGAAATATGGAACAAGAAAGAAAAGATTAAAGTGATTAACTTCTATAACCCATGTAAAAAGCTAGAGAGAGTACAACTAGAGTCAATACTGGAGGAGTGGAGAGGGAAAATTATTTGGTGCGGGGATTTTAATGCACATAGTAAGGTGTGGGGTGAAAGAGAAGATTTAAATGGAGAAATTGTATAAGAAATAATGGATGAAAAGGAATTAGTATGTCTAAATGATGGGTCTGGTACAAGGATAAATTTAAGTAAGGGTACAGAAACCGCAATAGATCTTACGTTGGTGTCCCATTCTTTGGTAGGGATAAGTAGTTGGGAAGTAAATAAGGAAAGTACTATAGGGAGTGATCATTATCCTGTATATACAGAAATTGGAATAGAAAGGGATATGCAAAAGAAAGAGAGAGTAAGTAGGTGGAAATTTGAGGAAGCAGATTGGAACAAGTTTAGAATTTTGTCCAAAGGAAAATTAAAGGAGGTTTGTTTATATTAGGGAGTTGAAGATCTGAATGAAGAAATAAGTAGTATTATTTTAGATGCAGCAAAAGAGTCAATACCAAGAAGAGGAGGCAGTAGTAGAAAGAAAATAGTACCATGGTGGACGCAAGAGTGCACAAAGGTAATAAAAGAGAGAAATAAAGCATTTAAAGTTTTGAAAAGAACACACAACTTTCAGGATTTAATTGAATATAAAAGGAAGCAGGCTGTGGTAAGGAAGACAATAAAGAGAGTTAAGAAAAACTTTTGGGGGAAGTATTGTGAATCTCTAGGAAGAAGTACACCATTAGATAGAGTATGGGGTATGATAAAGAGAATGTCAGGAAATAAAAGAGAGTATGGATATCCTATAATGAAAGAAGGAGAGAAAGTAATAGTAGAGAACAAAGGTAAAGCAGAGTTGCTGGCAAGGACATTTGTTAAAGTACATAGTAATGGTAATTTGAGTAATGAGGAAAAGATACAGAGGGAGAAAACAGTGAGAGATAGTGTCGAAGTAATATAAGTTGATGGGGATAATGAATACTATAAATGTGATGTGTACAATGGGTGAGTTGAATAATGTATTAAGAAAGTAAGAAAAAACAACGCCAGGGAATGATCAAATAAGTTATTGTATGATAAAAAATTTAAATGATGAGAGTAAAGAAACGTTATTAAAGTTATATAATAAGGTATGGGAAGTGGGATGTTTGCCAAAACAGTGGAAAGAATCAATTATTGTCCCCATATGTAAGCCAGGTAAGGATCCGACTTTGGCAGAAAGTTATAGACCGATTGCTTTAACTTCACATGTAGGGAAAATTATGGAAAAAATGATAAATGAAAGATTAAAGTATTATTTGGAGACAAAGAAATTGATAAAGGATTACCAGAGCGGGTTTAGAAAGGGACGAAGCACAATAGATCCGGCTATATGTTTAGAGAATGAAATTAGGAAAGCTCAAATTAATAAAGAAAGTATAGTATCTGTATTTTTTGATGTTGAGAAGGCGTACGATATGTTGTGGAAACAAGGACTAATGATTAAGATTTATCAAATGGGAATAAGAGGGAGAATGTATAGTTGGATCAAGAACTTTTTAACTGATAGGTGGATCGCAATAAGAGTAGGTAAAGAAGTAAGTACAAAGTATTTAGTGGAAAATGGAACTCCTCAAGGGAGTATAGTTAGTCCAGTTTTGTTTTCAATTATGATAAATGAAGTGTTTAGTAGAGTTGATAGATCTATAAGTGTTGCTTTATTTGCAGATGACGGTGTTATGTGGAAAAAGGGAAGAAATATAGAATATTTAGTGAGGAAGATGCAAGAGGCAATTGGGGAAGTAGAGAGATGGGGAATGGAATGGGGTTTTAGGTTTTCAGTGGGAAAGACCAAAGTAGTCTGTTTTTCTCAAAGGAAAAATCAAGAACAGATTCAACTTAAACATTATGACAAAAATCTAGAGAGAGTGGAATGTTTTAAATATCTCGGGATATGGTTTGACAAAAAACTTAACTGGAAAATACATATTGAGAGTGTTGTTGAAAAATGTAAAAGAATATTGAATGTGGTAAGGTGTCTGAGAGGTAGAGAGTGGGGAGCAAGTAGGACCTCGTTGAAAGCAGTATATATTGGCTTAATTAGGGCAGTTATTGATTATGGATGTGCAGTTTACCAGTCTGCTTCAAGAACATTATTAAAAAAGTTGGATGTTATTCAAAGTCAGGCGCTGAGACTATGTTGTGGTGCTTTTAAAACAACTCCAGTAGCAGCATTACAAGTAGAAATGAATGAAATGCCATTGGAGATTAGAAGAAATCAGATAACATCAACGTATTGGGCAAATTTAAAAGGGCATAATGGAAGTCACCCGACTCAGAAGGTGTTACAACCTTGTCAAGAAAGGGAAAGACGACAGATTAAGAGCTTTGGTTGGATAATAAGCAATGCAGTCAATGAAATAGGGATAGGAGATATTACGGTAAGCCCAACTGTGCCATTATCTAATGTTCCACCTTGGTTATTAGGGGAGTTTGGGGCAGATTTGCATTTTTTAGAGTGGAAAAAAGAGAATAATATTGATAGGAGTCAGGTTAGTACCTAGAGGAAAAGTATTCTATGTTTACTAAGATATATACAGATGCATCAAAAACAGAAGATGATAGAGTAGGAGCTGCGTTCATTATACCAGAAAATAATGTTATGTTTAATAAGAGAGTAAATGATAAACTGTCAGTGTATACAGGAGAAATGCTGGCCATTCTCTTAGCCCTTGAGTGGGTTGAAAATAGTAGGTCAAGGGAAGTGTTAATAGGGTCAGATTCAAGCAGTGCGTTAACCAGTATTAAGAACATGCATTCAGAAGCAAGACAGGATATTTTGTTGGAAATAGCCCAAGCTGTTTATAGAATTAATAGAGTAGGAGTAGTAATAAAATTCATCTGGATTCCAGCCCATATAGGAGTAGAGGGAAATGAATTGGCTGATAAATATGCCAAAAATGCTACAAAAAAAAAACAGAGATAGATATGGTAATAAGGTATAGTAAGGCGGAAGTTAAAAGCATAATTAAAGCAGAAATGAGAAAGAAGTGGCAAGAGGAGTGGAATATAGAAACAAAAGCAAGAATGTACTACAGTATCCAAAAGAGTGTAGGAGGTATGAGAGAAAATAATAGGAATAAAAAAGAAGAGGACATTATTTCGAGAAGGAGATTTGGGCATACTGGATTAAATAGTAAGCTTAAAATAATAGGGAAACATGAGACTGGGATGTGAGAGGTCTGTAATATTAGCGAAACAGTAGAACATGTAATTATTAATTGTCATAGGTATAAGGAGGAAAGGATGAGGCTGAAAGACTGGTTTAGAAAAGAAAAAATTAGATTTGAAATGAAGGAAATATTACAAATGAATTCAGGGCAATATAGGGTATAGAGCGATATTTGTGTTTTTGAATAAAACAGGGCTTAGTAGAAGGATATGAGTTTAGTTGTCTTAGAAAGTTGTATTTAATAATAATGATAATGTATGAATATTAATAATGTTTAATTAGATATTTATGAAGTTATTTATGTATTTATTTATTTATTTATTTAAGGGTAGTAGTGACAGTGAGAAAAGGCTATTGTGATCCACACTCCATATCAGAAGGTGGCGGTAATGCACACTTAAAAGTTGTTTGCCAACCGCCATTAAAAGGAAGAAGAAGAAGAACTGAATGTAAGTTCGGTCAACCTAATAAATCCAATGTCCATTGTGTACGTATAGTCTTAGGTAGTTTAGCGTTATTGTCTTAAACTTCAACTTTTAAATATTTTATGGTTACACAGCCGCCGCGAATGAGCAATGGAGTCAGCGGTTTTCACGGCAGCTTTTGGCGTTTTTTTTTTTTTTTTAAGTTAGCTTGTTGCTCATGGTTCATGTCCAGTTTCCATGTTATTTTAGCTGTACACGAGAGAATACGTCAATTTGGGACACTAAACTGCACGTAAACCGATAGCAGCATGGGATAGAGTTCTGAGTCTGACTGGCTAACTTAGCTCTTTGCTAACTAAGTTAGCTTGTGTCCATATAGCAGCTTGCTACGGGGTTCACAGATGATGCAAGGTGGGTTTAAAGGTGAATTGTCTATTTTATTAAATATGCGTCGTGAATATGACACCTAACGTAACAAAGTTACCAGGCAGAGGAGAAGGACGATGAGGTGATTAACTTAGATCTAACGTTAACTTAATGAGGAAGCTCACTAAAAAAATAAATAAATAAAAAATCGGAGGGTTCTGTTAGAAATGGTATTCTTTTTTTCATAAATTTTATACATTTGAAATATAAAATCGGTTGATACAAATTGGGCATGTAATTTTATACAAATGATTGATTTTATTTTTATTTTGCAGTATTATTGGATTCGGATGAGAATATCGGTATGAATTCGGTAATCGTTTTCTCTTAATTTATAATTGCAGTTTAAAAATTAAATTCTTTAACTTCATATATTTTATTTTACCTCTGTATAAGCGTCAAGATACCCCCTTCAATAATGTATGAAGGAAGCTGCAGCCCATTGAGGACACCAGCATGTTGCACAATACTTGTGAGTACTGATGACAACTTAAACATAATATTGTGTTGTGTACAACATAAGTCACAGGCTTATTCATGTGTTTTATCTAATAAAGATTGTGCCATGTCTAGCCAAGAGGAGTGTCCTGGCACTGAAATGTTCACTCCTGGTAAGTACTTTTCCCCCTGCACAAAACATTGCTCTTCACAAAGTCACACTCCATTCAAGACAAGTAATGTTTTACTGCTTGTGATTAATCTATTTTAAATATATACAGTGCTGGTCAGATTTATTTAAGCCGCTTAATTAAGAGTGAGAACCTACTCATCTTAAATGGACAAAAAAAGCCTATGTTTTTGTCTCATCTTTCCTAGAACATTTGAAAAGTAACTGACACTACTGGAACTTCAAACGGGCAGCGTTCTATGGTCAGAGTCCGGTCGTCCCCGTCCGTTTGAAGTTCCAGTAGTTACAGTTACTTTTCAAATGTTCTATGGAAAGATTAAACCAAAACACTCGCTTTTTTTGGTCCATTCAAGATGAGTAGGTTCTCACTCTTAATTAAGCGTATTAATGAAATCATTAAATTGTTTTCCAGCTGCCTGTAAGACGTACTACGAGACAGTACACAGGAACTTCAGGTACAAACAACCAGATGTTGACACCCAGTAAGTATTCATCTCATCGGTCACTTTTGTATTTTGTCAGGCCTTGTGAAATGTAAGAATATTCTGTTTTTCATGATTTCATCATAAAGCAAGAGGTCATGGGATTGATGGCTATTATTTGTTTAATAATTGTAAATAATCCTGTAATTTACAGGAAGCAGTATGCCATCTTCTCAACTCTGAGACAAATTGTGGGCTCTACGAACTGGAGCAAGGAAAAAAAATTAATAAAAGAATCTTACATTCTTTTATTTTTTACTTTCATAAAAACTTACAAACATTTTAAAGGTAAGATTCAAAGAATATGCTTTCATTCTCTTGTATAAGAAAATAGATCCTTCATAGATACCGATCTTAATCATACATTTTGTTTTCACAGAGTAACCTTGTCTCATAACGAGGGCGTAACCTCAAATTTACTCGGAGCTATGTCTCCAAGTCCAGATTTTCATGACTCTGATCATGACGACATTGTAAGTAACTTTTACTATTTTCTCCTTGTTTCATTCTACTGTGACTTGCGTTGTTTTTATTCATATCACTATCATTAAATTGTTTTCCAGCTGCCTGTAAGACGTACTACGAGACAGTACGCAGGAACTTCAGGTACAAACAACCAGATGTTGACACACAGTAAGTATTCATCTCATCGTTCACTTTGTATTTTGTCAGGCCTTGTGAAATGTAAGAATATTCTGTTTTCATGATTTCATCATAAAGCAAGAGGTCATGGGATTGATGGCTATTATTTGTTTAATAATTGTAAATAATCCTGTAATTTACAGGAAGCAGTATGCCATCTTCTCAACTCTGAGACAAATTGTGGGCGCTGTACGCAGGAACTTCAGGTACAAACACCCAGATCTGGCATTGCAGGCCGAAGCTGTGAAGAGTTCAGCTCGGAGTCGAGCGAGAAGAAAGAGGGTAAGATTTTTAGTCAATGTTTCACATGCATTAATAGATGTTTTGTGTCCACACACAGTGCATCACAGTACTGATTGTCTGTATTGGTTGTTTTTACAGCTGCTAGAAGAGAGACAGTGTGCTAGGTGAGGGTGACCTGGACATTTGGAAGTGTGCCACCACAGATCTGATGTCCGATGAAGTTCAACCACCAGCCAGGAGCTCACAGAGCTCTGTGCCATGCTGCAGTCCTTATTAGAGGCGACTCCTAAATGCTGGGCAACGCACCACAACGTTTTCAAAGTGGATCGAACTCAGAGAGAACGCCACTAGTCACCTATAGCTGCAAAGATGAAAACAGACACTGAGCTTTCAATTTGTTGTGTGTGCAGATGATCTATGCATTGTACAAAGGTGTATATTGTTTTGTGTTAGTGCTAATAAAGCTCTTTCTTTGAATAAACCCTGGCAAATTTTCCTTTCCTTTATAAATTCATGTCCTTGATGGTAATAAGTGTAGTCCATAGGTTAACAATGACATGAATATACCACAGAATAGCATATTATGAATAGAAAAAATAATTTATATAAATATTATAATTTTTTGAATTTATGAATATAAAAAAATAATTTTTATTATTTATATGAATATTAGAATTTTTTGAATTTATAATGAGCGAGGGTACCCAATAGTAACAGATCTGCCAACCAATCACGAGTGATTTTTCTTGTTTAACCCACGTGGGTTTAACCAATAGTGAGTGAGGAAATTCAAGCCTTTCTTTGGCAAGAGCTGCTATTCATATGCTAATTAGAGCCATTCACACCTCCCGCGCGAGCGCTCTGCATACGTCATGGTTCGTTTCCGACAATTTTCGGCACAGACGAACGCGACGTTCACAGGCTGTAAATTGTCGTTAACTGCCGAAAATTAGGGAGATTTACGGCCGTTTACGGGGTCGGGAATCCCAATTTTCATGCAGTGTAATGAACCAGAACTCAACATGGGATCCATAATGCAGGCTTTATTATAAAGGCTCGTAGTCGTACAGGCAATGGTCGGAACTGGCAATATCAACAGCGTGGGCAGAACAGAGAATCAAAATCCAATAACAAGCAAGGGGTCGGTAGGCAGGCAGCAAAGGTACGTAAGAGATAGCAGACAAGATCGGTGACAGGAAATCAAACACGGGTAGTAACGCTCAGAAATGACAGACACAGCAAATCAAGACTTCGCGTTTGAATTATGGTGGAAGTCCAGCTTATATACACAGTCTTTGATGACGATCACCTGTGCAGGTGATCAGAGTCCAAGGACGGGGCTTATGGGAAGTGTAGTGTCGTCAGTGTAAGTGAATGAATGGATGCGTGTGTGTCAGTATTCAGGTGAGGGTGCCCTCCGCCGGCCAACAGAGGGAATCACGGGGTTCGTCTCCGTGACAGAGCCACCCCCCCCCCTGTGAGCGACTCCTGGCGCGAGTAGGCACACGACGTCGGGGGCCTCCCACGGGGTAGAGGGGCCGGTTTTCCAGGATGTAAACGATGAAATTCATTGACAAGATTGGGGTCTAGGATGTCCTCCGAGTTTACCCACGAGCGTTCCTCTGGACCGTACCCCTCCCAGTCGACCAGATACTGTAGGATTCTAAACCAACGTCTGGAATCGAGCAATTCCTGGACTTGGTAAGCCTCCTCGCCCTCTATGATGATGGGTTGAGGGGCCTGTGCACGGGACCTCCCCTCTCCCTCGTCTCTGGGACCAGCAGCGGGCTTGAGCAGGGATAAATGAAAGGTAGGAGAAATACGATATGTGTTAGGCAGTGCCAACCGGAATGAAACTGGAGTTTCTGTTTAGTGATTAGTGAATCACTATCTGTTTAGTGATTTGGAATGGACCCACGTACCTTGGAC
This sequence comes from Carassius carassius, assembly GCF_963082965.1. Classification (NCBI taxonomy): domain Eukaryota; kingdom Metazoa; phylum Chordata; class Actinopteri; order Cypriniformes; family Cyprinidae; genus Carassius; species Carassius carassius. The sequence goes on along the minus strand of NC_081795.1, from coordinate 21,949,177 downwards.
TCAACTTGCGGCACGGGAGCCGGAGACGGAGATCCCGTGTTGATAGCCACACCCACTGGCCGGGCTGGTAATTGTGACCTGGGCGCCTTCTGCGATCCGCTTGCTCCTTTTGCCTCCTTACAGCGTGTTGCAGATGAACATGAGCCCGATTCCACACCTCCTCACTGCGTGCCATCCAGTCGTTTACCGCCGGTACATCCGTTGGATCTCCTGACCATGGGAACATTGGTGGTTGGAATCCCAGCACACATTTAAAGGGGGTCAGACCCTTAGATGGCTTAATAAGGGAGTTCTGTGCATATTCGGCCCATAGTAGATATCGCGCCCAGTCGTCCTGATTCTGGTTACAATAGGCTCTGAGGTAGCGGTTTAGCTCTTGGTTGAGCCTTTCAACCTGTCCGTTTGCTTGAGGATGATACCCAGAGGTGAGGCTGACATTAATGTTCAGGGCTTTGAAGAAGGCTGACCATAACTGAGAGGTGAATTGCGGTCCTCGGTCTGACACAATGTCCTCGGGTAGGCCGTATAATCTGAAGACCCAGTTGCACAGGTGTTCTGCCGTCTGGAGAGCGGTAGGTAGTTTGGGTAATGGGATGAATCTGCAAGCCTTGGAGAACCGGTCTACGATGGTGAGTATGGTGGTGTGACCCTGTGAACTGGGAAGATCGGTAACAAAGTCAATGGCAAAGTGTGACCAGGGTCGTTGAGGAATAGGTAATGGTTGTAGGACAGGGGTTTTCAAACTGTGGGTCGCGACCCACTCGTGGGTCACGGAATGGAACAAGGTGGGTCGCACAAAGTCACTTGGCTGCAGCTAATTTTGCGTTTCAATGACACACAGACACTAACACAGTTCAGTCTAGGGCTGCACGAATGTGACGAGTGGGGCGGGGCCTAGTGCCATGGGAACAGAGCTAGGCCGGTGGAGTGATTGGGAAATGAGCAACACTCACCGGTCTCAAGAACCACGGAGGAGATCGGAAGGATACAAAAGAGGAGCGATGACAGTGAAGGACGAGAGAGGACCAGGCCTGGGTTTTATTTTGTGTTTGTTTTTTATTTGTGCACGGCAGTCATCCGTGAGGGGCTGTCGCGCTGTTTTGTGTTTATTTGGTTATTAAAACTTTGTTTGATTGTCCGCCGGTTCCCACCTCTTTCCACGAAGGAGTCATCGAGGCGGTGGGCTGGAGTGAGTTCGTCCGTCCCCCCGGCAACTCACTCCAGCCCACCACATCGAGCACCCTCGGCGGCAGACTCCTTCGCCCTGCTCGATGGCACTGCGGATTCACCCCAGCGGCGAAGGATCTTCGGCAGCGCGCCCCTCCTTCCTCCCTGGCTTCGGCACCAGTGTAAAACATTAAAATCTTCACAATCACAGGAAGAAGGAGGCGGGAACTGGGAACCCACTCATCACAACGATATAGCCCACCAACATTAATAATGAACTGCAATATCCTTAGTGTGATTTTCAAATTGCAATTAAGTCCGTGTGCGTTGCGTGTTTTGAAGGTCTCAGAGCAATGTCATTAAAAGGTTCAATCGGTCTTTTTTTACCTATTTCACAATTATTTTAATCTCCAAACTGTTTTAGATAGTTCTGCTTTGCTTCTTATGCTTTTCTAAAAAAGTGTTGGATTGTGCTCTGTTCTCGCCGACACACACGGAAGGATCATGAATGCAACAAAACACAGCAGCGCAGATTACACTTCACTGGAGTGAGCCTGCTTCACGTTTTTATGGACACTACATATTTTAACGCCAGTAAACAAAAATTAAAACTTGTAAATTTGTAGTGAAATTTTCAGTTGTACTCTAAAATAAAATGGTTATTTTTCTTAAATACTTAATTTCTGTCATAAAAATTTTAAGTAAGATTAGGTTTAAAGTAATTTCACTCGTTGTTTTTTTTTTTTTTTTATATTTTGGTGGGTCGTGAAATATATTACACTTGTCTAGGTGGGTCGTGGAATGGAAAAGTTTGGGAACCACTGTTGTAGGAGACCGGCGGGAGATTGTTTGGATGCCTTATTAACATTACAGTTATTGCATTGCTGAATATATTTTGTTGTGTCCATGTGAGGAGATTCCCACCAGAAGCAGTTCTCCAACTGATTGATGGTGGCAGTGTTACCTGGGTGACCAGATGATGGATGGCAGTGGACTTGACTGATGACCTGGTCACGAAGATTCTCAGGAACGAAGATTCTATCGGCTGGACAGGCTACTGGGTTCTCGTTCTGCTTGTTGGAGTAGAGTCATGATATCCCATTGAATGGGAGCAACCACCACATGGAACGGTAGTATGGGTTCTGTAACAGATGGAATGTTCTCCTCCTTGAATTGACGTGACAGGGCATCTGCTTTAGTGTTCTTGGAGCCGAGTCGGTAGGTTACTGAGAAGTCGAATCGTGTGAAGAACAAGGACCATCTAGCTTGACGGGGATTAAGGCGTTTGGCGGTGCGTAAGTACTCCAGGTTCTTGTGATCTGTTAGTACAGTGAACGGATGTGTGGCTCCCTTTAGCCAGTGCCTCCACTCCTCAAAAGCTGCCTTCATGGCAAGGAGTTCACGATCTCCGACACTGTAGTTGCGTTCTGCCGAGTTGAGTTTCCTGGAATAGAAGGCACAGGGATGGAGTTTAGCGGCAGGATCTGGGCGTTGTGACAGGATAGCACCAATGCCTGTGTTGGATGCGTCTACCTCGACTATGAAAGGTAATGTGGGGTCAGGGTGACAGAGGATGGGCGCGTTGCTAAACCGTTGTTTCAGGGTTTGGAATGCCTTGTGAGTGGATTCTGACCATTGTAGTCTATGAGTCCCCTTCTTGACTAGTGAGGTAAGTGGAACGACAACAGTACTAAAGTTCCTAATGAATCTCCTGTAGAAGTTTGCGAATCCCAGAAATCGTTGCAATTCCTTAAGGGTTGTGGGTTCAGGCCAGTTGAGCACGGCGTTAACCTTCTTTTCGTCCATGGCTAACCCTCCGGGACTGATTATGTATCCTAGGAAAGTGGTGGAAGTTGTGTGGAACTCGCACTTCTCAGCCTTGGCGTATAACTGGTATTGGATGAGACGTTGGAGAACTGCTCGAACGTGTTGTATGTGTTCAGGAAGGGTGTTAGAGTAGATCAGGATATCATCAATGTACACGATCACAGATATATTCAGCATGTCTCTGAAAACCTCGTTAATAAATGATTGAAACACAGATGGACTATTGGCTAGTCCGAACGGCATCACAAGATACTCATAGTGTCCAGTGGTGGTGGAGAAGGCGGTCTTCTATTCGTCTCCCTCCCTAATGCGGATGAGGTTGTAGCTGAATTTGACTGTCATTTCGTTTAGTCCATGATAATCAATGCAGGGACGGAGACCACCATCCTTCTTTTTATGAAGAAGAATCCGGATGAAGCAGGGGATGTGGATGGTCTGATGAACCCTTTTTGGAGCTCCTCCTTGATATAATCCTTCATAGTGTCAGACTCGGGTTGAGACAATGGGAAGATGCGACCCTTTGGAGGAGAATGCCCTGGCAGAAGATCGATTGCACAGTCATACTTGCAGTGAGGAGGTAAGGTGTTGGCCTGTTTCTTACTGAATGCCTCCAGAAGGTATGCGTATTCCTCTGGCAGATCGGGATTGGACTCTTGAACTGAGGTAAGTGACACGGAACAGATAGGAATAGGTTTGACCAAGGAAAGACAGTTCGGTTGACAGTAGTTGCTCCATCTCACCACTTGACCTTCTCTCCATGAGATTTGGGGGTTATGCAGACTTAGCCAGGGTAATCCAAGAATCACGGGTGTGTGAGATGTGGGGAGGATGTAGAATTGGATCCTCTCCTTATGCAATAAACCAGCCGCCATTACAACCTTGCGGGTGAGATGAGTGATGGATCCAGAGCCCAGTGGTCGACCATCTATTGTCTCCACTGAGAGAGAGGTAGAGCATGGGATAAGTTGAACGTTATACCTCTTTGCGAATTCTTCAGAGATAAAATTTCCAGCAGCCCTGGAATCGAGTAAGGCAGAGGTGATAACTTGTCTGTCATTAATCCAAAACTCAACAGGAATGCTTACACTCTGGGTATCACACATGGAAGTGAGGGGAGTACTCACCAAGCGCTGAGAGAAGGTAGATGTACGAGTGGAACAGTTATGGCGTTGATGGCCGGGTAGTCCACAATACATGCATAACCTATTGGAAATGCGTCGATCTCTCTCCTCCATAGATAGGTGGTAAGTGTTGACCTGCATGGGTTCAGTAGATTCCTGAGAAGGCAAGAATGCTGGGTGCGCAGTGTGACGGGAATTGGATCGCCGGGCACGTTGCAGATTATCAATGGATATGGTCAGCTCGATGAAGCTGTTGAGATCTCTGCCCTCGTCTCTACATGCTAGTTCCGTTTGTAGCTCATAATTCAGTCCTTTGCGGAATAGTACCTTTAATGTGTCGCTCACCCAGTTAGTTTGTGCAGCCATAGTGCGAAATCGTAGAGCGTAATCTGCCGCCGTCATCCTGCCTTGTGACAACTCCAATAAGCGATCTCCAGCTCCCTTTCCCTCCTTAGGATGATTGAATACTGTCCGGAATTGCTGCAGGAAATAGGAAGTAAAAGTGGATCCATTGGGTCCCCACATGGTCGTAATCCATTCTAGTGCTTTCTCAGTCAATAGAGAACAAACAAAGGCGATCTTCCCAGTATCCGTAGTGTAGGTTGTTGTTCCACAAACAGAGAGCATTGCAATAGAAATCCCTTACACTTGCTGGCGTCACCGTTGTATTTATCCGGGAAAGCAAGATGGGGATTGGCCTGAGATGGCGTTCCGGCCGCATGGGCAATGGCGGATGCCTCCGGCGTTGGTGGGACCGTGGGAGCTGTATGGAGATTCTGAACGGCCTTGACGAGCTCCTCCGTGATCGTGGTTAGACGATTCAGCTGGAACTGATTGGCCGCTATCTGACTGGCTTGGGCCGCCATGGCGGTATGAAGACCTTCAAAAGCCTCTGGATCTCGTTGTGGCGAAGTCTTCTGTAATGAACCAGAACTCGACATGGGATCTATAATGCAGGCTTTTTTATAAAGGCTCGTAGTCGTACAGGCAATGGTCGGAACCGGCAATATCAACAGCGTGGGCAGAACAGAATCAAAATCCAATAACAAGCAAGGGGTCGGTAGGCAGGCAGCAAAGGTACGTAAGAGATAACAGACAAGATCGGTGACAGGAAATAAAACACGGGTAGTAACGCTCAGAAATGACAGACACAGCAAATCAAGACTTCGCGTTTGAACTATGGTGGAAGTCCAGCTTATATACACAGTCTTTGATGACGATCACCTGTGCAGGTTGATCAGAGTCCAAGGACGGGGCTTATGGGAAGTGTAGTGTCGTCAGTGTAAGTGAATGAATGGATGCGTGTGTGTCAGTATTCAGGCGAGGGTGCCCTCCGCTGGCCAACAGAGGGAATCACGGGGTTCGTCTCCGTGACACTCACGTTACCTATCATAAAAAAAATATAATAATGTTTTTTGTTCTGGAGCTTTTATAAAAATAGAGATATTAACATTCATTCTGACTGTGGCTACTGTGGCTACAAATAAACAGAAACAGACGTTAAAAATAAATAAATAAAATAGAAATAAGTGTATTTATGTGTGATTAATTTTGAGTCCTGATAAATTAAATCAATATGATCAATGTATCACTTAATCTATAGTTAAAACATCGATGCTTTTGAATTTAAATATATAACAAAGCATGCAAACAAACGGCCGCTTTTATCATGTTCGTTTTGTGATCGCGCATGTTCCAGTGACTTCTTAGTTTTCAGATAACTTCTCTTTGTTGGTGAAATGATGAGGTTGCATGACGTTGTTCCTAAGAGGCGTGTAAAGGGCGTGTTTTAGTGACGTGCAGCGGAGCTTCAGTCTCCACTGTGGAAACCCTGCGTTATTCTGGCCTCGGTGCTTCTGGCCCGAGGCTATTAGCCCCGCCTGGCCCGCTTTAAGTCCTGGCTCGCACTGGCCCGACAGTGGAAATGCGGCTATTTCTGTCTCCATGCCAAAAATGGGGGGTGACTGGTAAGGGGTTAAACAGATATAGCACATTCACACGCAATGGCTTTAGCAATAATGCATTCAATCAAATGTGATCTTACAGTAATACTACATCAGTAGGCTATCTGATTTTTAAATCTTGAAGAAGTTAATCGATCTGTTTAGATAAAATAACTGACAAAAATGTACTGTTATTTTCCTCACAAATAAAATTTTCACAGCAGAAAGCAGCAATTAAATATTTAATGCTTACAATTTTGTTAGTTTGACATGTGATAGGGAAAAAAAGTTTACACACAATAGCCTAAGCCACTTTGAAACTCTCCTGTTATTTAAATTTTTTCATATTTTTTTTTTATATAGGCTACGTTATGAACATAACATTTCAAACATACTGAAATACTTTATCCATGGAGTGAAGGTGGAGCAGTGTTTCTGGTATCAGTGAGCGCGGAGCTGATGCTCTGAGCATGGAGGAGAAGTTGTTGCTGCTCCGCTCACAGACTCTGCTGCCGAGTGAGAGAGAGGTTTCACCCGAAAAAATGAAGACGACCGCCAGCACATCCGCCAAAAAGCAATCTGCAGCAATGCTCGTTGCTCGACTTGCCAAGCTTACCATGCAGTCAATAGACAAAGTAGACACAGACAGTGACTGCTCTATTTACAAATAATTTATATAAGAAAAAAAAAACTAACGAGATGGAAATATAGACTAGAAAAAATATTTACACTTGATCTGTCCTCCGTCCATGACACTGACTCACTGCGGAGATGCCAGTTTTAATCTGAACAGTTAGATGCATGATGGGCTAGTATAAAAAAAAATAATAATAATAATAATAATAAAAAAAAGAAAAAACAAAGGTATTTCCAGCATTAAGGTAATAACATTACTGGTAATAAACATTACTTGTTTTGAAAAATGTATTTGTCATTTGTATATTGCTTTTAAAATCGCTTTAAAGTGTAAATCTGGGATTTTTTATTTTTTTAGGCCATATGCTATTGCCCAGCCCTAAAAGCAAGTAAAGAAGGCTCCCTTTTAAATCACTTAAGTTGTCAATTAATAAAGCTCTTTTTTACATTGTGTGAATTTTGTTGATTATAATGAGAGAACTTGAGTTTAATTGTGAGGACGTTTTATTAATCCATCCATTCTTTAGAGTTTCAAAGATTTAGCTAAATCTTGCAGGTTTAATTTATTTGTTTTAGGCTAATTAGGCCTAAATAATGGGAACAAAATTATACAGTGCCTCACGTTTTACTAAAGTAAATGAAATAATTCATAAAACATGCAACAATTTCTTGATCAGTGTACAGACAAATATATTTTACCAAGAAATTATCTGTCATAATAAAGGACAGGTAACAAATAACAAAAATGCATGTTGTTTTATTAAATGAATTTTAAAATATAAATTAAAATATAGACATAAAATATGAAAATACTGATATTTTGCATATTGAACCCCCCTAAATAGGCTACCACTTTTAATGCTCTGATGCAAAGTAAACCACAATTACTTTGAATAATATAACACATAATTCATATAATAAAAATAATACTGCACACCTTTTAAATGTGTCAAATCTAAAATATGGTTTAATACAATGTAGCTTAGAGAAAATATAAGCACAGACTCAGGCACAGGCTTGACATTTATCCTGCTTGAATTCGTTCTAAGAAATGCACATAACTTCATAAGTACCAAACTTTCATCTGTGAATATTAAATATTTAATATATTAAATATTTTAACTATAGTTTATAGTCTATTTGCGAAAATGTGCTTTGATGCAATTGTTTGATAACTTGTGGTTAAAGCGCCACTCAGCGGTCACAAGCAGCAAATGAACTTTATAGATGCCGCGGCGGTAGAAGGGGCGTTTTGGATGTCTACCTTCTGTATATATCAATTTTATTTAAATTTTCGTTTTGGTGCTTCACAGGAAAAATTAAATGTTAAGGCATCTCTCCATTACGGACCGTTTTGAAAGCAGAATTCATGCAAATGCATATAAAATGCTTTAAAAACTTTAGCAGAGATGTCTAGAGGGTGTTTCATAGGTCTGCACCCACGTAAGATTTTTCTAGTTAGGCTAATAGTCGTTCATTTGTCATTATTCAAATAATCGCATGTTTATAACAAATTTACATCTATAATCCATAATAAGCCTTAAATTCCGCATTCAAAGCACATGCATTAAGTTTGCCACAAGGCACAGGTAGAAGTAGCTTGATAATTGACAATAAACAAATGTTTTCGTGTCGGCTTCAAGATGACATTCACAGTGCTGGCTCTCTCCACATGGACGCACCTTATAAAGAGAAATGCAACCTTCACAGATTACATAATGCTTTCGTTTTGAATTGATTTGTTTAAAAGTAGACATTTCAAGATTTCTGTAGATATATTTATTGCAAATATTGCACTCTGATGTTTTACACACCTGCATTTAAATGCGACTTCAATTCATTTATTTATTTATTCATTTATTTTTTACTTAAATTATATGAAAGCAAGTACAGAAGGCTCCCTTTAAAATCACTGAAGTTGTTAATTAATAAAGCTCTTTTTAACATTGTGTGCATTTTGTTGATTATAATGAGAGAACTTGAGTTTAAACGTGAGGACGTTTTATTTATCAGTCCATTCTTTAGAGTTTAGCTTTAGCTTTTTTTTATTAGATTTAGCTAAATCGTCCAGGTTTCATTTATTAATTTCTTGTTTTAATTAGACCTAAATAATGGGAGCTAAATTATACAGTGCCTCACATTTACTAAAATAAAGGAAATAATTTATAAAACATGCAATAATTTCTTAATCAGTGTACAGAGAAATATATTTTTCCCAAGAAGTTATATGTCAATATAAAGGACAGGTAATGAATAACCAAGTAGTACGTGACAAAAATGCATGCTATTTTATTGAAGGAATTTTAAAATATAAATTAAAATATAGGCCCAACATGTGAAAATATTGACATTTAGCATAAAAATCCATGTAGCCCAGCTACCTTAAATAAGCTACCACTTTTAATGCATGGATGCAAAGTAAACCAAAATTTTTGGAATAATATAACACATAATTCATATTAAATAAATAATACTGTACACCTATTAAATGTGTCAAATCTAGAATATGGTTTAATACTGTGTAGCTTAGAGAAAATATAAGCACAGGCTCATAGGCTTGACATTTATCCGGCTTTAATTCATTCTAAGAAATGCACATAACTTAAAGTAATAAACTTTCATCTGTGAATATTAAGTATTTTAACTACAGTGTTTTTCTTTCATTTTCCCCGACTGCAGCGAATGTAACACATCGTTGAGGCAAAGCTGATGGCTATTGGAAAAAAATGTGCTTGATGCACTTGCTTGATAACTTGTGGTTAAAGCACCACACAGCAGTCACAGTGGCAGAACGATCATTTTGGTTGGCCACCTACTGTATTTGTGTCTCACAAATGAATTCTGAAGTACAGTATTACACCTTTAGTTTCACTCAGCGAATGAAACACAGTAATGACCACCAGGTTGCTATACTTGTATACACACAGTCAAAGTGTAGATGAATTGCATCAATCTAATTATAATCTATAGGGGCTTGATGCTGTAGAAAGAGGAGCATTACTCAAATCTAACTTTATATAACACTGTACTGACATTTCTTTGTCAGAAACAGTTTAACAATGCTGCAATTTATGATGTTTAACAACACTGCAAGCGATGATATCTCAGACCATTATTTAGTTTTGTGCAAACTTCATATAGCTAAAACTACTTCTACTTCTTGTTACAAGTATGGTAGAACCATCACTTCTACCAAAAAATACTGCTTTGTAAGTAATCTTCCTGATCTATCCGAATTACTTAGCATATCCAAAACCTCAGAACAACTTGATGACGTGACAGAAAATATGGACTCTCTCTTTTCTAGCATTTTAAATACAGTTGCTCCTTTACGGTTAAGGAAGGTTAAAGAGTAACTAAACCCAAAACCAACTTTTTTTAGTTAATGATCTATAAGAATGGGGCTTTATTAGTGCTGTTCATTGATTCGAGTAACTTTTTTGACATTTGAGTATAAAGTGTTTTAATTCTACAATATATGGTGTAAAAACGTGTGAGTGCTGCCCTCTTCAGGTTGAACGGTGGCTACTGCAGTTGATTTTTCCTATTGGATGTTGCGGTGGCAAGTGACGTAAGCGGTGGCAGGTGACGTAAGCAGTTTCCAGCTCACCACGCCCCTTGGTACGAGCTACCACGCCCTTGGCAGTATAAAACCATCAAAATCACTGTAGTGAGTCAGGACTCAGGAGCTGGAATTGCGAGTATTGGTAACTATTATAGCATCTATTTAGCATAGCAATTATATAGTTATTTAGATCTTCAAGTTGGCGTAGATTTATCTGTATTCAGTACAGTGGTCAGGATGGTGTGTGAAGTGTTGCTGGTTGCGACAGCACTGCTGGACTGCATAGTTTACCAGCAGACTTTAAAATTAAGCGCCAGTGGTTGCATGCACTTGGCCTGGAAGACCGTGAGTTCCCGCCTAGAGCTCGAGTGTGCAAACTGCATTTTACACGGGATTGCTTTTCCAACGCAATGGAGGTGGAAATGGGATTCTCCACACAGCTCGCGCTGAAAAGCGACGGGGTGCGGGAGTTAAGAGCGCAGTTTGAGCCAGCGGCTGGAATTAATATGAACAGACACCTCGACACCCTTCCACTTCAGGTGAAAGTGGGGGAGAAAAGTCCTCTACTTCAAATGATCGCTCTGTTGCAAAGCTACTTGCGTCACTACAGTCACTCTCCATTTTAGCGTCTCTGACAGCAGCTGTCAATCAATCCGTCACTGCGGGTCTCAGGTTCACGCCGCACTCGCTCAGCCCCGCCCTCGGTTCGTCCCCTCTATCTCCGCTGTGATCTGCCCACTTTTCAGCATTTTTCAAATATTGTCAGTGGGTGGAGTCAGGCTCTGAGCAGGGGTTTAGTTACACTTTAAGGAAAACAGTCTGACACCATGGTATAATTAGCACACTTGCACCCTAAAGAGAGCAGCCCGGAAATTGGAGTGCAGCTGGAGGACAACAAAACTAGAGGTATTTTGTATTGCTTGGTGGGAAAGTAACCTATCCTACAAAAAAGCATTAACAACTGCTAGATTTCATTAATTTTCATCTCTTTTAGAAGAAAAAAAACATAACCCCAGGTATTTATTCAATACAGTTGCTTAATTAACGCATTAACATGAATATTATTAATTCCTCATTGTCAATATTGTTGGACAGTGTTTTCTGGTTGGACAGTGTTTTCTCTACTTCCTGTTGGCCTTCTGTAGCAAATTGTAGCTCCGTGTAGCTGTTTTTATTTTATTTTTTTCTCTAGAATCTTTATCTTACTATCACTCTCTGTTTTTTAAAGTGGTAAAATATAACTTAATTCACACCATATTTCTGATATTATCGATCAATCTTATCAGATTAACTTTGATCGTTCACTTTTATTTTATTTCCGTGAGTGCAGTACACCTGCAAAGCATTAGCACTCGTTAGCTTGTCATTAGCGTCTTCATTCGAACCTATCGCTGTTTCCTTTCTCCTCTCCCTCGCTCAAGTTTTTCACAAGTTCATCAAACAACCGCAGTAAGAATTTTCATCAAGCACGGTGAGTAATGGCTTCTCCTATCATTGTTTCTTGCACCTCTTGCCACATGTACAGTTTATCTATCTCTGTCGCTGATGAGGGATTCACATGTGATAAATGCAGGGAAATAGTTAGGCTGACAGAGAAGATTTCAGAATTAGAGACACGCATCCAAACTTTAATTAAGGACAGTAAAAATGTTAGGGCTCTAGATACGGCTTTGGATGCGTCTAGCTCAGGGATTCCTGTACATTGTTCGGTTCCGGAAACAGAGCCCCAGCAGCAGGGCAACTGGGTGACGGTGAGGCAGCGTAGTCGTGGGTCAAAACACCGCTCTTCTGTTCCGATCAAAACATTAAACAGGTTCTCCCCACTCAGTGATGCACCCACTGAGAAACCTGATGAAAGTGCTCTAGTTATTGGTGATTCTATTGTACGGAACGTGCATATAGAGACACCAGCCACCATAGTCAAATGTTTACCGGGAGCCAGAGCGCCTGACATCTTGGCAAATTTAAAAGTGCTGGCTAATGCTAAACGTAAATACAGTAAGATTGTTATTCATGCCGGCGCTAATGATGTTCGACTTCGCCAGTCGGAGATCACTAAAAATAACATTAAAGAGGTGTGTGAACTTGCAAGCACGATGTCAGACACTGTAATATGCTCTGGTCCCCTCCCTGCTTACCGTGGTGATGAGATGCATAGCAGATTGTCATCACTCAATGGCTGGATGTCTAAGTGGTGCCCACAGAATAACATAGGTTTCATAGACAATTGGACGAGCTTTTGGGGCAGACCTGACCTGTTTAAAAGAGATGGTCTTCATCCCTCCTGGGGTGGCGCCACTCTTCTCTCTAGAAATATGGCAAATAGTCTTAGTGTTTATACTTGACTAACTGGGGCCCAGGTCAGGAAGCAGACAGACTGGCTAAACCGACCGTCTGCTAGCTGCCTCCCGTCACAGAGGTCAGTTAATTCTCAGCACATAGAGACTTTTTCACCTAGATATCACACTATAGAGACTGTGTCTGTTCCCCGAACTAGAAAAAACAAAAAACGTCAAAACCAAGTTAAGATTAACAATTTAATTGAGGTTCAACAAATAAAAACCAGAAGCAATATGGATAAACAAATGATAAAGCTTGGCTTATTGAATATCAGATCCCTTTCTACGAAAACACTTTTTGTAAATAATATGATCACTGATCATAATATAGATGTACTCTGTTTGACAGAAACCTGGCTAAAACCTGATGATTAAATTATTTTAAATGAGTCCACCCCCCAAGATTACTGTTATAAACATGAGCCACGTCTAAAAGGCAAAGGTGGAGGTGTTGCTTCAATTTATAACAACGTTTTCAGTATTTCTCAGAGGGCAGGCTACAAGTATAACTCGTTTGAAGTAATGGTACTTCATATAACATTATCCAAAGAAACAAATGTTAATGATAAATCCCCTGTTATGTTTGTACTGGCTACTGTATACAGGCCACCAGGGCACCATACAGACTTTATTAAAGAGTTTGGTGATTTTACATCTGAGTTAGTTCTGGCTGCAGATAAAGTTTTAATAGTTGGTGATTTTAATATCCATGTTGATAATGAAAACGATGCATTGGGATCAGCATTTATAGACATTCTGAACTCTATTGGTGTTAGACAACACGTTTCAGGACCTACTCATTGTCGAAATCATACTCTAGATTTAATACTGTCACATGGAATTGATGTTGATGGTGTTGAAATTATTCAGCCAAGTGATGATATCTCAGATCATTATTTAGTTCTTTGCAAAATTCATATAGCCAAAATTGTAAATTCTACTTCTTGTTACAAGTATGGAAGAACCATCACTTCTAACACAAAAGACTGCTTTTTAAGTTATCTTCCTGATGTATCCAAATTCCTTAGCATATCCAAAACCTCAGAACAACTTGATGATGTAACAGAAACTATGGACTCTCTCTTTTCTAGCACTTTAAATAAAGTTGCTCCTTTACGCTTAAGGAAGGTTAAGGAAAACAGTTTGACACCATGGTATAATGAGCATACTCGCACCCTAAAGAGAGCAGCCCGAAAAATGGAGCGCAGCTGGAGGAAAACAAAACTAGAGGTATTTCGTATTGCTTGGCGGGAAAGTAACATATCCTACAGAAAAGCATTAAAAACTGCTAGATCCGATTACTTTTCTTCTCTTTTAGAAGAAAACAAACATAACCCCAGGTATTTATTCAATACAGTGGCTAAATTAACGAAAAATAAAGCCTCAACAAGTGTTGACATTTCCCAACACCACAGCAGTAATGAGTTTATGAACTACTTTACTTCTAAAATCGATACTATTAGAGATAAAATTGCAACCATTCAGCCGTCAGCTACAGTCTCACATCAGACAGTGCACTATAGACCCCCTGAGGAACAGTTCCACTCATTCTCTACCATAGGAGAGGAAGAATTGTATAAACTTGTTAAATCATCTAAACCAACAACATGTATGTTAGACCCTATACCATCTAAGCTCCTGAAAGAGGTGCTTCCAGAAGTCATAGATCCTCTTCTGACTATTATTAATTCCTCATTGTCATTAGGACATGTCCCCAAAACCTTCAAACTGGCTGTTATTAAGCCTCTCATCAAAAAACCACAACTTGACCCCAAAGAACTAGTTAATTATAGACCAATCTCGAATCTCCCTTTTCTGTCCAAGATACTAGAAAAGGTGGTATCCACACAATTATATTCCTTCTTAGAGAAAAATGGTATATGTGAGGATTTCCAGTCAGGATTTAGACCGTATCATAGTACTGAGACTGCTCTTCTTAGAGTTACAAATGATCTGCTCTTATCATCTGATCGTGGGTGTATCTCTCTATTAGTTTTATTGGATCTTAGTGCTGCGTTTGACACAATTGACCACAACATTCTTTTGCATAGACTTGAATACTTTGTTGGCATCAGTGGAAGTGCATTAGCATGGTTTAAATCGTACTTATATGACCGCCATCAGTTCGTAGCAGTGAATGAAGATGTATCCTATCGATCACAAGTGCAGTATGGAGTACCTCAAGGCTCAGTACTAGGGCCGCTACTCTTCACGCTTTATATGTTACCCTTGGGAGATATCATCAGGAAACATGGTGTTAGCTTTCACTGTTATGCTGATGATACTCAGCTCTATATTTCTTCGCAGCCCGGTGAAACACACCAATTTGAAAAACTAATGGATTGCATAGTCGATATAAAAAACTGGATGACGAGTAATTTCTTACTGCTAAATTCTGAAAAAACAGAGGTGTTAATTATAGGACCTAAAAACTCTGCTTGTAATAACCTAGAACACTGTCTAAGACTTGATGGTTGCTCTGTCAATTCTTCGTCATCAGTTAGGAACCTAGGTGTGCTACTTGATCGCAATCTTTCCTTAGAAAGCCACGTTTCTAGCATTTGTAAAACTGCATTTTTCCATCTCAAAAATATATCTAAATTACGGCCTATGCTCTCAATGTCAAATGCAGAAATGTTAATCCATGCATTTATGACCTCAAGGTTAGATTATTGTAATGCTTTATTGGGTGGTTGTTCTGCACGCTTAGTAAACAAACTACAGTTAGTCCAAAATGCAGCAGCAAGAGTTCTTACTAGAACCAGGAAGTATGACCATATTAGCCCGGTCCTGTCAACACTGCACTGGCTCCCTATCAAGCATCGCATAAATTTTAAAATATTGCTTATTACTTATAAAGCCCTGAATGGTTTAGCACCTCAGTATTTGAATGAGCTCCTTTTACATTATAATCCTCTACGTCCGCTACGTTCTCAAAACTCAGGCAATTTGATAATACCTAGAATATCAAAATCAACTGCAGGCGACAGATCCTTTTCCTATTTGGCGCCCAAACTCTGGAATAACCTACCTAACATTGTTCGGGAGGCAGACACACTCTTGCAGTTTAAATCTAGATTAAAGACCCATCTCTTTAACCTGGCATACACATAACATACTAATATGCTTTTATTATCCAAATCCGTTAAAGGATTTTTAGGCTGCATTAAGTAGGTAAACCGGAACCGGAAACACTTCCCATAACAACCTATGTACTTGCTACATCATTAGAAGAATGGCATCTACGCTAATATTTGTCTGTTTCTCTCTTGTTCCGAGGTCACCGTGGCCACCAGATCCAGTCTGTGTCCAGATCAGAGGGTCACTGCAGTCACCCGGATCCAGTACGTATCCAGACCAGATGCTGGATCAGCACCTAGAAAGGACCTCTACATCCCTGAAAGACAGCGGAGACCAGGACAACTAGAGCCCCAGATACAGATCCCCTGTAAAGACCTTGTCTCAGAGGAGCACCAGGACAAGACCACAGGAAACAGATGATTCTTCTGCACAATCTGACTTTGCTGCAGCCTGGAATTAAACTACTGGTTTCGTCTGGTCAGAGGAGAACTGGCCCCCCAACTGAGCCTGGTTTCTCCCAAGGTTTTTTTCTCCATTCTGTCACCGATGGAGTTTCGGTTCCTTGCCGCTGTCGCCTCTGGCTTGCTTAGTTGGGGACACTTCATCTACAACGATATCGTTGACTTGATTGCAAATAAATGCACAGACACTATTTAACTGAACAGAGATGACATAACTGAATCCAATGATGAACTGCCTTTAACTATCATTTTTACATTATTGACACTGTTTTCCTAATGAATGTTGTTCAGTTGCTTTGACGCAATGTATTTTGTTTAAAGCGCTATATAAATAAAGGTGACATTGACATTAGGATATGTCCCCAAAACGTTTAAACTGGCTGTTATTAAGCCTCTCATCAAAAAAACACAACTTGACCCCAAAGAACTAGTTAATTGTAGACCAATCTTGAATCTCCCTTCCTAGAAATAGAATACTAGAAAACTAGAAAAGGTAGTATCCTCACAATTATATTCCTTCTTAGAGAAAAATGTTATCTGTGAGGATTTCCAGTCAGGATTTAGACCATTTCATAGTACTGAGACTGCTCTCCTTAGAGTTACAAATGACCCGTTCTTATCATCTGATCATGGTTGTATCTCTCTATTAGTGCTATTGGATCTAAGTGCTGTGTTCGACACTATTAACCAAAACATTATTTTGCATAGACTAGAACACTTTGTTGGCATTAATGGAAATGCATTAGCATGGTTTAAATCGTACTTATATGACCGCCATCAATTTGTAGCAGTGAATAAAGAGGTATCATATCGATCACAAGTGCAGTATGGAGTACCTCAAGGCTCAGTACTAGGGCCGTTACTCTTCATGCTTTATATGTAACCCTTGGGAGATATCATCAGAAAACACTTCCTGTACATTGTCCGGTTTCAGCAGAGCCCCTGCAGCAGGGCAACTGGGTGACAGTGAGGCAGTTTAGTGGTGGGTCAAAACACCGCTCTTCTGTTCCGATCAAAACATTAAACAGGTTCTCCCCACTCAGTGATGCACCCACTGAGAAACCTGATGAAAGTGCTCTAGTTATTGGTGATTCTATTGTACGGAACGTGAATATAGAGACACCAGCCACCAAAGTCAAATGTTTACCGGGAGCCAGAGCGCCTGACATCTTGGCAAATTTAAAAGTGCTGGCTAATGCTAAACGTAAAAACAGTAAGATTGTCATTCATGCTGGCGCTAATGTTCGACTTCGCCAGTCGGAGATCACTAAAAATAACATTAAAGAGGTGTGTGAACTTGCAAGCACGATGTCAGACACTGTAATATGCTCTGGTCCCCTCCCTGCTTACCGTGGTGACGAGATGCATAGCAGTTTGTCATCACTCAATGGCTGGATGTCTATGTGGTGCCCACAGAATAACATAGGTTTCATAGACAATTGGACGAGCTTTTGGGGCAGACCTGACCTGTTGAAAAGAGATGGTCTTCATCCCTCCTGGGGTGGCGCCACTCTTCTCTCTAGAAATATGGCAAATAGTCTTAGTGTTTATACTTGACTAACTGGGGCCCAGGTCAGGAAGCAGACAGACTGGCCAAACCGACTGTCTGCTAGCTGCCTCACGTCACAGAGGTCAGTTAATTCTCAGCACATAGAGACTCTTTCTCCTAGATATCACACTATAGAGACTGTGTCTGTTCCCCGAACTAGAAAATACAAAAAAAACATGCAAACCAAGTTAAGATGAACAATATAATTGAGGTTTAACAAATAAAAATCAGATGCAATATGGGTAAACAAATGATAAAGCTTGGCTTATTGAATATCAGATCCCTTTCTACGAAAACATTTTTGTAAATAATATGATCACTAATCATAATCTAGATGTGCTGTTTGACAGAAACCTGGCTAAAACCTGATGATTACATTATTTTAAATGAGTCCACCCCCCAAGATTACTGTTATAAACATGAGCGACTGTCACATGGAATTGATGTTGATAGTGTTGAAATTATGCAGCCAAGTGATGATATCTCAGATCATTATTTAGTTTTGTGCAAACTTCATATAGCCAAAATTGTAAATTCTACTTCTTGTTACAAGTATGGTAGAACCATCACTTCTACCACAAAAGGAAAACAAAACTAGAGGTATTTCGTATTGCTTGGCGGGAAAGTAAACTATCCTACAGAAAAGCATTAAAAAACTGCTAGATTCGATTAATTTTCTTCTCTTTTAGAAGAAAACAAAAATAACCCCAGATATTTATTCAATACATTGGCAAAATTAACGAAAAATAAAGCCTCAACAAGTGTTGACATTTCCCAACACCACAGCAGTAATGAATTTATGAACTACTTTACTTCTAAAATCGATACTATTAGAGATAAAATTGCAACCATTCAGCCGTCAGCTACAGTATCGCATCAGAGTGCACTATAGACCCCCTGAGGAACAGTTCCACTCATTCTCTACTATAGGAGAGGAAGAATTGTATAAACTTGTTAAATCATCTAAACCAACAACATGTATGTTAGACCCTAGACCAACTAAGCTCCTAAAAGAGGTGCTTTGAGAAGTCATAGATCCTCTTCTGACTATCATTAATTCATCATTGTCATTAGGATATGTACCCAAAACCTTCAAACTGGCTGTTATTAAGCCTCTCACACAACTTGACCCCAAAGAACTAGTTAATTATAGACCAATTTCGAATCTCCTTTTTCTGTCCAAGATACTAGAAAAGGTGGTATCCTCACAATTATATTCCTTCTTAGAGAAAAATGGTATATGTGAGGACTTCCAGTCAGGATTTAGACCGTATCATAGTACTAAGACTGCTCTCCTTAGAGTTAAAAAATGATCTGCTTTTGTCATCTGATCGTGGGTGTATCTCTCTATTAGTTTTATTGGATCTTAGTGCTGCGTTTGACACAATTGACCATGACATTCTTTCGCATAGACTTGAACACTTTGTTGGCATTAATGGAAGTGCATTAGCATGGTTTAAATCGTACTTATATGACCGCCAGCAGTTCGTAGCAGTGAATGAAGATGTATCATATTGATCACTAGTGCAGTATGGAGTACCTCAAGGCTCAGTACTAGGGTCGCTACTCTTCACACTTTATATGTTACCCTTGGGAGATATCATCAGGAAATATGGTGTTAGATTTCACTGTTATGCTGATGATACTCAGCTCTATATTTCTTCGCGGCCTGGTGAAACACACCAATTTGAAAAACTAATGGAATGCATAGTCGATATAAAAAACTGGACGACGAGTAATTTCTTACTGCTAAATTCTGAAAAAACAGAGGTGTTAATTATAGGACCTAAAAACTCTGCTTGTGATAACCTAGAACACTGTCTAAGACTTGATGGCTGCTCTGTCAATTCTTCGTCATCATTTAGGAACCTAGGTGTGCTATTTGATCGCAATCTTTCCTTAGAAAGCCACGTTTCTAGCATCTGTAAAACTGCATTTTTCCATCTCAAAAATATATCTAAATTACGGCCTATGCTGTCAATGTCAAATGCAGAAATGCTAATCCATGCATTTATGACCTCAAGGTTAGATTATTGTAATGCTTTATTGGGTGGTTGTTCTGCATGCTTAGTAAACAAACTACAGCTAGTCCAAAATGCAGCAGCAAGAGTTCTTACTAGAACCAGGAAGTATGACCATATTAGCCCGGTCCTGTCAACACTGCACTGGCTCCCTATCAAACATCGTATAGATTTAAAAATTTAGCTTATTACTTATAAAGCCCTGAATGGTTTAGCACCTCAGTATTTGAATGAGCTCCTTTTACATTATGATCCTCTACGTCCGCTACATTCTCAAAACTCAGGCAATTTGATAATACCTAGAATATCAAAATCAACTGCGGGCGGCAGATCCTTTTCCTATTTGGCGCCTAAACTCTGGAATAACCTACCTAACATTGTTTGGGAGGCAGACACACTCTTGCAGTTTAAATCTAGATTAAAGACCCATCTCTTTAACCTGGTTTACACAAAACATAATAATATGCTTTTAAAATCCAAATCCGTTAAAGGATTTTTAGGCTGCATTAATTAGGTAAACCGGAACCGGAAACACTTCCCCTAACACCCTATGTACTTGCTACATCATTAGAAGAATGGCATCTACGCTAATATTTGTCTGTTTCTCTCTTATTCCGAGGTCACCGTAGCCACCAGATCCAGTCTGTATCCAGATCAGAGGGTCACTGCAGTCACCCAGATCCAGTACGTATCCAGACCAGATGGTGGATCAGCACCTAGAAAGGACCTCTACTGCCCTGAAAGACAGCGGAGACAAGGACAACTAGAGCCCCAGATACAGAACCCCTGTAAAGACCTTGTCTCAGGACCACCAGGACAAGACCACAGGAAACAGATAATTCTTCTGCACAATCTGACTTTGCTGCAGCCTGGAATTAAACTACTGGTTTCGTCTGGTCAGAGGAGAACTGACCCCCCAACTGAGCCTGGTTTCTCCCAAGGTTTTTTTCTCCATTCTGTCACCGATGGAGTTTCGGTTCCTTGCCGCTGTCGCCTCTGGCTTGCTTAGTTGGGGTCACTTCATTTACAGCGATATCGTTGACTTGATTGCAAATAAATGCACAGACACTATCTAACTGAACAGAGATGACATCACTGAATTCAATGATGAACTGCCTTTAACTATCATTTTGCATTATTGACACACTGTTTTCCTAATGAATGTTGTTCAGTTGCTTTGACGCAATGTATTTTGTTTAAAGCGCTATATAAATAAAGGTGACTTGACTTGTTAGCTTTGATACTCAGTTCTATATTTTTTTGTGGCCCGGCGAAACATACCAATTTGAAACACTAATGGAATGCATTGTCGATATAAAAAACTGGATGACAAGTAATTTCTTACTGCTAAATTAGGAAAGAAACAGAGGTGTTAATTATAGGACCTAAAACTCTGCATGTAATAACCTAGAATGCGGTCTAAGACTTGATGGTTGCACTGTCAATTTTTCGTCATCAGTTAGGAACCTAGGTGTGCTATTTGATAGCAATCTTTTCTTAGAAAGCCACGTTTCTAGCATTTGTAAAACTGCATTTTTCCATCTAAAAAATATATCTAAAATTATGGCCTATGCTCTCAATGTTAAATGCAGAAATGTTAATCCATGCATTGATGATCTCAAGGTTAGATAATAGTAATGTTTTTTTGGATGGTTGTTCTGCACACCTAGTAAACAAACTCCAGTTAGTCCAAAATGCAGCAGCTAGAGTTCTTACTAGAACCAGGAAGTATGAGCATATTAGCCCAGTCCTCTCAACACTGCACTGGCTCCCTGTCAAACATCATATCGATTTTGAAATCTTGCTTATTACTTATAAAGCGCTGAATGGTTTAGCACCTCATTATTTGAACGAGCTCTTGTTACATTATAATGCTCCAAGTCTGCTGCGTTCTCAGAGCTCAGGCAATTTGATAATACCTAGAATATCAAAATCAACTGCAGGAGGCAAATCTTCTTCCAATTTAGCGCCTAAACTCTGGAATAACCTAACTAACATTGTTCAGGAGGCAGACACACTCTTGCAGTTTAAATCTAGATTAAAGACCCATCTCTTTAACCTGTTAACCTGACCCCCATTATGGGACTCACAGCTGAAAGTGCTCTACCTAACTTATAATTGTAACAGTTTCCTACTTCAGTGTGTTACAAACATAATTTGTGTGTCTTTGGAAAGAAACCCATTTGGGCTTTATCAACCAGATTTGATAATGCTCAAAAATATTAAAAGTTATAGGCACTGATATGAAAATAAATAAAATCAGTCTTGCAGCAATCTAGAAAAGTAATGGGTTGAAAGTCACATGTCTCATGAGTTTCTATTTCAAATCTGAATAAGATATCATGAAAAATGTGGCTCCTGCAAATATTTTTATGAGACTATGTCTACACCCCCCACTCCCCCGAATATAAAAAATATTTACCAACTGTATTGAAGGCTTCTACAGAAAATCCTGAGATTGCTAGAAATGCAGCATTTACAATGAATTACAATGCAAATAAGTGCTGATGGCCACAATACAGATGGTAATAACTTTGACTGAAATAACTACTCATTACAACCAAGGTGTGCAGCAAAGCATTTGCGAAGCCACAACACGCACAACCTTGAGGCGGATGGGCTACATCAGCAGAAGACCCCATCGGTACCACTCATCTCCACTACAAATAGGAAAAAGAGGCTACAATTTGCACAAGCTCACCAAAATTGGACAGTTGAAGATTGGAAAAATGTTGCCTCGTCTGATGAGTCTCGATTTCTGTTGAGACATTAAGATGATAGAGTCAGAATTTGGTGTAAACAGAATGAGAACATGGATCTATCATGCCTTGTTACAACTGTGCAGGCTGGTGGTGGTGGTGTAATGGTGTGGGGGATGTTTTCTTGGCACACTTTAGGCCCCCTAGTTTCAATTGGGCATCGTTTAAATGCCAAGGCCTACCTGAGCATTGTTCCTGACCATGTCCATGCCTCTATGACCACCATGTACCACACATCTACTTCCAGCAGGATAATGCACCATGTCACAAAGCTCGAATCATTTCAAATTGTTTTCTTAAACATGACAATGAGTTCACTGTACTAAAATGGCCCCCACACTCACCAGATCTCAACTCAACAGAGCATCTTTAGGATGTGGTGGAACAGGAGCTTCGTGCCCTGGATGTGTATCCCACAAATCTCCATCAACTGCAAGATGCTATCCTATCAATATTGGCCAACATTTCTAAAGAATGCTTTCAGCACCTTGTTGAATCAATGCCACGTAGAATTGAGGCAGTTGTGAAGGCGAAAGGGGATCAAACACAGTATTAGTATGGTGGCTTCCTTGGGGCAACTATCCACTGGATAAACCAAGAAACATTATGCATCTGCTCTAGGGCATTAGAGTGTCCTAGGATCTTAGGGCATCATACATATGATGTTATGGCGGAGATGTTGGAAGATGTGCACAGAGATTTCAACATAAATGACATGGTGACCATTACAACCACAGGAAATGGTTCAAATTTTGTAAAGGCTTTCAGTATCATTGCAGAAATTCAAAGAACTATTCAAGACAGAGAAGAGGAGGATGAAGAAGAGGAAGGGCACAATGTCTTCATAAATGTCACAGATATCTTAAATGAATCAGAAGAAAACTACAGTCTCCCACCTAATCAGCGATGTATCTGCCCAGCCTCAACCTGGTTGCACCAAGATACATTGAGAGTGGTTTGACCCAGTCAGAGGCCTTTAAAAAAGTATCAAGGTCAACCATTAGCAAATGCCAGGCACTATAGAACAAGCAACACAGAAGCACACCAGCTCAAGACATCAAAGACAAGCTAGGGTGCCAGCTGATAGTTCCCAGTCCAACAAGGTGGAACGCCATGAAGCGCTTGAATACCTGTACCCTGACAAAAACACAAGAGCTCCAGGAGACCTGTGAGAAGCTTCTGTTGACTCGCTTCAAAGCAGCAGAACTCTCCTTCATACAGGAGTATATTCAGGTGAATATTTTATTTATTTTAAATAAATAAATATTCTTATCATATTCTTATTATTATTATTAATTTTGAGTAAGTGTTATTTAATCCTTGTATTTCTATGCATCTTAAGGTTATGGCACCCATGGCCAAGGCCCTTGACATACTACAATCCGACAAAATGGCCTATGCAGGAGTTGTGGTGCCATACATACAAGGCAAACATACATCACTGTAACCAACTAATAGATGCCATCATCAATGGGGTGAAGCAGAGGTTTGGATACATTTTTCAAGATGCAAGGTTGCTCATAGCCTCTGCAGTTCATCTTATGGTTCAGCAGATTGTCATCACTCAAAGTGGTGCCCACAGAATAACATAGGTTTCATAGACAATTGGACGAGCTTTTGGGGCAGACCTGACCTGTTGAAAAGAGATGGTCTTCATCCCTCCTGGGGTGGTTGCCACTCTTCTCTCTAGAAATATAGCAAATAGTCTTAGAGTTTATACTTGATTAACTGGGGCCCAGGTCAGGAAGCAGACAGACTGGCTAAACCGACCGTCTACTAGCTGCCTCACGTCACAGAGGTCAGTTAATTCTCAGCACATAGAGACTCTTTCACCTAGATATCACTCTACAGAGACTGTGTCTGATCCCCAAACTAGAAAATACAAAAAACGTCCAAACCAAGTTAAGATTAACAATTTAATTGAGGTTCAACAAATAAAAAACAGATGCAATAGGGATAAACAAATGATAAAGCTTGGCTTATTGAATATCAAATCCCTTTCTACGAAAACACCTTTTGTAAATAATATGATCACTGATCATAATCTAGATGTGCTGTGTTTGACAGAAACTTGGCTAAAACCTGATGATAACATTATTTTAAATAAGTCCACCCCCCAAGATTACTGTTATAAACATGAGCCGCATCTAAAAGGCAAAGGGGGAGGTGTTGCTTCAATTTATAACAATGTTTTCAGGATTTCTCAGAGGGCAGGCTTCAAGTATAACTCGTTTGAAGTAATGGTGCTTCATATAACATTATCCAGAGAAACAAATGTTAATGATAAATCCCCTGTTATGTTTGTACTAGCTACTGTATACAGGCCACCAGGGCACCATAGAGACTTTATTAAAGAGTTTGGTGATTTTACATCCGAGTTATTTCTGGCTGCAGATAAAGTTTTAATAGTTGGTGATTTTAATATCCATGTTGATAATGAAAAAGATGCACTGGAATCAGCATTTACAGACATTCTGAACTCTATTGGGGTTAGACAACACGTTTCAGGACTAATTGTCGAAATCATACTCTAGATTTAATACTGTCACATGGAATTGATGTTGATGATATCTCAGATCATTATTTAGTTTTGTGCAAACTTCATATAGCCAAAATTGTAAATTCTACTTCTTGTACCAAGTATGGAAGAACCATCACTTCTACCACAAAAGATTGCTTTTCAAGTTAACTTCCTGATGTATCCAAATCCAAAAACCTCAGAACAACTTGATGATGTAACAGTAACTATGGACTCTCTCTTTTCTAGCATTTTAAATACAGTTTCTCCTTTACGCTTAAGGAAGGTTAAGGAAACCAGTATGACACCATGGTAAAATGAGCATACTCACACCCTAAAGAGAGCAGCCTGAAAAATGGAGCGCAGCTTAAGGAAAACAAACCTAGAGCTATTTCATATTGCTTGGTGGGAAAGTAACCTATCCTACAGAAAAGCTTTAAAAACTGCTAGATCTGAAGAAGAAAACAAACATAACCCCAGGTATTTATTCAATGCAATGGCTAAATTAACGAAAAATAAAGCTTCAACAAGTGTTGACATCTCCCAACATCACAGCAGTAATGACTTCATGAACTACTTTACTTCTAAAATCGATACTATTAGAGATAAAATTGTAACCATTCAGCCGTCTGCTACAGTATCGCATCAGACAGTGCAGTATAGACCCCCTGAGGAACAGTTCCACTCATTCTCTACTATAGGAGAGGAAGAATTGTATAAACTTGTTAAATCATCTAAACCAACAACATGTATGTTAGACCCTATACAATCTAAGCTCCTAAAAGAGGTGCTTCCATAAGTAATAGATCCTCTTCTGACTATTATTAATTCCTCATTGTCATTAGGATATTTCCCCAAAACCTTCAAACTGGCTGTTATTAAGCCTCTCATCAAAAATCCACAACTTGACCCCAAAGAACTAATTAATTATAGACCAATCTCGAATCTCCCTTTTCTGTACAAGATACTAGAAAAGGTGGTATCCTCACAATTATATTCCTTCTTAGAGAAAAATGGTATATGTTAGGATTTCCAGTCAGGATTTAGAACGTATCATAGTACTGAGACTGCTCTCCTTAGAGTTACAAATGACCTGCTCTTATCATCTGATCGTGGTTGTATCTCTCTATTAGTTTTATTGGATCTTAGTGCTGCGTTTGACACAATTGACCACAACATTCTTTTGCATACACTTGAACACTTTGTTGGCATTAATGGAAGTGCATTAGCATGTTTTAAATCGTACTTATATGACTGCCATCAGTTTGTAGCAGTGAATGAAGATGTATCATATCGATCACAAGTGCAGTATGGAGTACCTAAAGGCTCAATACTAGGACCGCTACTCTTCACGCTTTATATGTTACCCATGGGAGATATCATCAGGAAACATGGTGTTAGCTTTCACCGTTATGCTGATGATACTCAGCTTTATATTTCTTCGCGAAAGAAATTTAGCACCTCAGTATTTGAATGAGCTCCTTTTACATTATAATCCTCTACATCCGCTTCATTCTCAAAACTCAGGCAATTTGATAATACCTAGAATATCAAAATCAACTGCAGGCGGCAGATCCTTTTCCTATTTGGCGCCTAAACTCTGGAATAACCTAACTAACATTGTTCGGGAGGCAGACACACTCTTGCAGTTTAAATCTAGATTATAGACCCATCTCTTTAACCTGGCTTACACATAATATACTAATTTGTTTTTAATATCCAAATCCGTTAAAGGATTTTTAGGCTGCATTAATTAGGTAAACCTGAACCGGGAACACTTCTCATACCACCCGATGTACTTGCTACATCATTAGAAGAATGGCATCTATGCTAATATTAGTCTGTTTCTCTCTTATTCCGAGGAAACCGTAGCCACCAGATCCAGTCTGTATCCAGATCAGATGGTCACTGCAGTCACCCGGATCCAGTATCCAGCTTTTGATTGTGGATCAGCTCCTAGAGAGGACTTCTACAGCCCTGAATGCCAGCGGAGACCAGGAGAACTAGATGAGACCAAGAGACAGATCCACAGTCAAGACCTTGTCTCCTAGATGGCCACTGGGACAAGACCACTGGAAACATGATTCTTCTGCACAATCTGACTTTGCTGTAACCTGAAATTGAACTGCTGGTTTCGTCTGGCCAGAGGAGAACTGCCCAATCCCCACCCCCCCTCCCCAAACTGAGCCTGTTTTCTCTTAAGGTTTATTCTCCATTCTGTCACTGACAAAGTCTTGGTTCCTTGCCACTATCACCTCTGGCTTGATTAGTTGGGGACACTTAATTTCCAGCAATTTTATTGACTTGATTGCACAGATACTATTTAACCTGTTAGCCTGCACCCCGAGTCAGACTTCCTCAACTCCTCGTGTTCGCACGTGTCAGTTTTTACGAATAGATTAAATGAAACGGGACAAATGTAATCTTGACAAACTATATATCATTATAAAGATCTAAGCCTCAAGCATCGAAGACAGATCACTGTTTTTCAATGGAAAGCCTATAAAGAATGTATTTGCTACATTTGTGTAAGCAGTACACATCAAAACATGAAGAATGAAAACACAGTACATACCAGATTTGTCATAATGACGAGTCATCTACACATCCACAGCTGTAAATCCCGGTTTAGTTAGGAAGGTATCAGTCCACTGAACGACATCCCATGGAGCACTTTTGTCAAACGAAGCAATAACAATCTAATATGGATGATAATGGATGATAGCGGCATGGTTTTGTAGCGTACAGTGTTGTTTATTTGAATTCTGGCCGTGTCTCGTGACGACTCGTGATGCGCGCTCTGACGCCTTTTTCTTTGTTTTATTTTTCAACAGTTTTCATATATGTGTGAATGTGTTTTATGTTGAATGTGCCTGTATCTACATGATTACCACCTGTTTGAGTGCAAATCAGCTCACAATTACTGTGTAACCACGACTATCAATGTGAACTATATGAATTGACTTTATGGCATATTTGTATTTTTATCATCTCTATAACTAGCCATCAGCCAGTTATTTCCATTGTAAATCATTGTAAATGCTGCATTTCTAGCTATCCCAGGATGTTCTGTAATTGGCATACAAAGTTAAATCTTTTTTATTAGGGCCCGAGCCAATGGGTGCAGGGTCCTCTTGTTTTCCTAAGGATTATTCTTATTAGGGCCTGAGCCAATGGGCGCAGGGCCCTCTTGATTTCCTAAGGATTATTATTATTTTCTTTTATTTATTTATTTTTTCTTTTGACTAAACAGGGCTTTTGGGGGGCCTTAGCGTGCTCAAAAACTCTTGAAAACTGGCACACACATTGGAATCTGCGGCAATTAAGACGCCGCAGAGGCTGGGACCTGGGCATGGCACAGGGGCTCTACAGCGCCCCCTGGAACACAGTCAGAAATCTTGAAGTATAGCTCACACATACTTGCATGTATTTCTATAAAACTCTGTACACTTATAGATCTCATTGAGCCGAACAACTTTCGAGCTTCATGTTATAGGCTCTGCCCAATAGGAAGTCAGCTATTCAGGTCTGTTTAAAAAAATCATGCTCTGGAATTTCATATACTCCTCTGAGTTTAACCATTTGCCTCGAAACTCTTTGAACATGATCAAGACATTGGGCATGCAAAATTGTCAGGGGATTTTTGATATCTTGAACGGTTTGCCGGTTTGCCGAGAAGATGAATTCATGGCGAAAAATTAGAAACAGGAAGTGCCAAATAATATAAATTTTCTTATTTTTATCAAACTTCAGGGGTTTGTTCATTGTATAATGCCGATCGCATAGATGTGACTTTTAGGAGCGAAAGTTATAGCACCACTAACTGGCAGCAGTTATCAGGAGAAAATGCCTCATAACACGTATACGAGTAAATCGACTCCAGCGGGTTAATGCTGTTCAGTTGCTTTGTCACAATCTGTATTGTTAAAAGCGCTACATAAATAAAGGTGACTTGACAATGCTGGTATTGGTAGTATAGTTTAATTCAGTTTGTGTAAAGTGTAAGGATGGCGGAAGCAATGCCAAAGTATGTATTTATTTAAAACTGTACCAACAATCTATTAAGGTAATTAAAAGACTCACCTCTTCCTCTAGTTTGAGGACTTTACTCTGAGCATTATTTAAAGCCTGCTCTAAGATCTCAATGTGTCGTTGCTGATCCTCATTGGCTGATTGGAGATTGGCTGTCTTGATCTCAATTTTTTCCAGATCTTTAAGGCTTTCTCTTCCTAAGGAAAAAAAAGACAAAATAAAAAGGTTTTTAGAGAACTTGATGGGTGCACTGGTATTTTTGTTTGTTTGGTTTTTTTTTTTTTGGATGCAGTTGTCAACTACACAAAGAGGCAGTGGCTACCCAGGTTTTCACAATCTGACTTTGCTGCAGCCTGGAATTGAACTGCTGGTTTCGTCTGGTGAGAGGAGAACTGGCCCCCCAACTGAGTCTGGTCATTCTGTCACCGAGGGAGTTTCGGTTCCTTGCCGCTGTCGCCTCTGGCTTGCTTAGTTGGGGTCACTTCATCTACAGCGATATCGATGACTTGATTGCAAATAAACGCACAGACACTATTTAAACTGAACAGAGATGACATCACTGAATTCAATGATGAACTGCCTTTAACTATCATTTTGCATTATTGACACACTGTTTTCCTAATGAATGTTGTTCAGTTGCTTTGACACAATGTATTTTGTTTAAAGCGCTATATAAATAAAGGTGACTTGACTTGACTATGACCATATTAGCCCTGTTCTGTCAACACAGCACAACCGGAACTGGGAACACTTCCCATAACACCTGATGTACTTGCTACATCATTAGAAGAATGGCATCTATGCTAATATTAGTCTGTTTCTCTCTTATTCCGAGGTCACCGTAGCCACCAGATCCAGTCTGTATCCGAGTCAGAGGGTCACTGCAGTCACCCGGATGGTGATGGTGGTCAGCACCTAGAAAGGACCTCTATACAGCCCTGAAAGACAGTGGAGACCAGAACAACTAGAGCCCCAGATACAGATCCCCTGTAAAGACCTTGTCTCAGAGGACCACTGGGACAAGACCACACGAAACAGATCATTCTTCTGCACAGTCTGACTTTGCTACAACCTGAAAATGAACTGCTGGTTTCATCTAGTCAGAGGAGAACTGGCCCCCGACTGAGCCTGGTTTCTCCCAAGGTTTTTTTGGGGAGTTTTGGTTCCTTGTCGCTGTCGCCTCTGGCTTGCTTGGTTGGGGTTACTTCATTTACAGCAATATTGTTGACTTGATTGCAAATGATTGCACACATACTATTTAAACTGAACTGAGATGATGACATCACTGAATTCAATGATGCACTGTTTTCTTAATGTTGTTCAGTTGCTTTGATGCAATCTTTTTTTGTTTAAAGCACTATATAAATGAAGGTGACATGAGAAATATATCTACAGAAAGCCTGAAATGTCTACTTTTAAACTAATCAATTCAAAACGAAATGTATTTCTCTTTTCTCAAAATTTTCTTTATTTCCTCTAAAATTCACAATTATTAGGCTACTTCTGCCTGTGTTTTGTGCCAAACTTAATGCATGTGCTTGAGCGTGGAATATATTAAGGCTGGATTAAAGATGTAAATTTAATATAATCCTGCGATTAGTTGAATAATGACAAATTAACGACTATAAGTAACTAGAAAAATCTTACATGGGGGCAGACCTATTAAATACCCTCTAGTCATCTCGGTTAAAGTTTTTAACTTTATTTAAAGCATTTTATAGACATTTGCATTAATTCTTCTTTCAGAACAGTCCAAGATTTTTCCTCTGAAACACAAAAATGAATTGATATTTTATAGTTTGAAAATGGCCAACCCTTCTCTGCAGATATTGTTACTTCTGGTTTGTGCATTGTAAATACATATATATACATATATATATATATATATATATATATAAATATATATATTTGTGTGTGTGTGTGTGTGTGTGTGTGTGTGCACATGTGTGTGTGTGTGTGTGTGTGTGTGTGTGTGTGTGTCCAAAAAATCTGGTCTTTTTTGTCTGTAAGTCTGTAACACATGTGTATTTTCCAAATCTAAAATAGCCCATAAAACATGTTCATAGACGGATACTATACTGATATCTGGACTCTGTTTGGGATTTAGAAAAACATAAAGAGATGGTTCAGTATATTGACTACATTCTGTGAGAATTTTTATTTCACACTCAAAAAAAAAAAAAATCTAATTTAATCATTTAGCAGACGCTTTTATCCAAAGCGACTTACAAATGGGAACAATAGAAGCAGTCAGGTCAACAAGAGAACAACTACAGTATACAAGTGCCATGACAAGTCTCAATTAGTCTAGTATAGAACACATAGCCAGGTTTGTGTTTTTGTTTTTTTTTTATAAATGAAAAGTCAAGAAAAGGAAAAGTGCTAGTGTTAGCTGGTTAAGTGCAGGCAAAAAAGATGAGTCTTTAGATGTTTCTTGAAAATGAGTAAAGACTCAGCTGCACGAATTGAGAGTGGGAGGTCATTCCACCAGCTGGGCACAGTCCAGGAAAAGGTCCGTGAGAGTGATTTTGAACTTCTTTGGGATGGCACCACAAGGCGTCGTTCACTTGCAGAGCGCAAACTTCTGGAGGGCACATAAGATTTAACCAGTGAGTTTAGGTAAGTTGGTGCCGTGCCAGTGGTCGTCTTGTAGGCAAGCATCAGTACCTTGAATTTGATGCGAGCGGCTACTGGTAACCAGTGTAACCTGATGAGGAGAGGAGTAACGTGAGCTTTTTTCGGCTCATTGAAGACAACCCTCGCTGCTGCATTCTGGATCAACTGCAGAGGCTTGACAGTACATGCAGGAAGGCCCGCCAGGAGAGCATTACAATAGTCCAGTCTGGAGAGAACAAGAGCTTGGACAAGAAGTTGGGTTGCTTGCTCTGACAGGAAGGGTCTAATCTTCCTAATGTTGGAAAGATAAGGCAAACCTGCAGGACCGGGTCGTTGTAGCAATGTGGTCTGTGAAGCTTAACTGATGGTCCATCACAACTAGCCATCACAACTAGCAATGGTCCATCACAACCATCACACACTAGCACTCCCTCGCTCCAGTTTTTCACAAGTTCATCAAACAACCGCAGTAAGAATTTTCATCAAGCACGGTGAGTAATGGCTTCTCCTATCATTGTTTCTTGCACCTCTTGCCACATGTACAGTTTATCTATCTCTGTCGCTGATGAGGGATTCACATGTGATAAATGTAGGGAAATAGTTAGGCTGACAGAGAAGATTTCAGAATTAGAGACACGCATCCAAACTTTAATTGAGGACAGTAAGAATGTTAGGGCTCTAGATACGGCTTTGGATGCGTCTAGCTCAGGGATTCCTGTACATTGTTCGGTTCCGGAAACAGAGCCCCAGCAGCAGGGCAACTGGGTGACGGTGAGGCAGCGTAGTCGTGGGTCAAAACACCGCTCTTCTGTTCCGATCAAAACATTAAACAGGTTCTCCCCACTCAGTGATGCACCCACTGAGAAACCTGATGAAAGTGCTCTAGTTATTGGTGATTCTATTGTACGGAACGTGAATATAGAGACACCAGCCACCATAGTCAAATGTTTACCAGGAGCCAGAGCGCCTGACATCTTGGCAAATTTAAAAGTGCTGGCTAATGCTAAACGTAAATACAGTAAGATTGTTATTCATGCCGGCGCTAATGATGTTCGACTTCGCCAGTCGGAGATCACTAAAAATAACATTAAAGAGGTGTGTGAACTTGCAAGCACGATGTCAGACACTGTAATATGCTCTGGTCCCCTCCCTGCTTACCGTGGTGATGAGATGCATAGCAGATTGTCATCACTCAATGGCTGGATGTCTAAGTGGTGCCCACAGAATAACATAGGTTTCATAGACAATTGGACGAGCTTTTGGTGCAGACCTGACCTGTTTAAAAGAGATGGTCTTCATCCCTCCTGGGGTGGCGCCACTCTTCTCTCTAGAAATATGGCAAATAGTCTTAGTGTTTATACTTGACTAACTGGGGCCCAGGTCAGGAAGCAGACAGACTGGCTTAACCGACCGTCTGCTAGCTGCCTCCCGTCACAGAGGTCAGTTAATTCTCAGCACATAGAGACTCTTTCACCTAGATATCACACTATAGAGACTGTGTCTGTTCCCCGAACTAGAAAATACAAAAAACGTCAAAACCAAGTTAAGATTAACAATTTAATTGAGGTTCAACAAATAAAAAACAGAAGCAATATGGATAAACAAATGATAAAGCTTGGCTTATTGAATATCAGATCCCTTTCTACGAAAACACTTTTTGTAAAGAATATGATCACTGATGATAATATAGATGTACTCTGTTTGACAGAAACCTGGCTAAAACCTGATGATTACATTATTTTAAATGAGTCCACCCCCCAAGTGTCACGGCAGGGATCCAATGAGGCACGGAGATAGAACCAATTGCGAGTAAGTCTTTTATTAAGGGCAATCCAAAAGGGTAAACAGTCCAGGCAGAGGTCGATACCAAACAAAACCAAACCAAACATAAACAAACAAGGACACAAGGCAAGAGCACGACAAGATGACGGACATGAATTAACAACGACTCCGGGTTATAGACAGACCGGGTTATATACACAAGGAGAGACAAGCGCTAAAGGGAAACTGACAGGGTGTGATGATAGGTAATTAGTGACAGCTGGGTGCAATAATTAAGCAGGGACGTGAGGAATGTGATTAATGAAGTGAAAGACACCGTGGGAAAAGAGGACATCTAGTGGACACCCAGGGAACACAACCCAGACACTATGACACCAGATTACTGTTATAAACATGAGCCACGTCTAAAAGGCAAAGGTGGAGGTGTTGCTTCAATTTATAACAACGTTTTCAGGATTTCTCAGAGGGCAGGCTACAAGTATAACTCGTTTGAAGTAATGGTACTTCATATAACATTATCCAAAGAAACAAATGTTAATGATAAATCCCCTGTTATGTTTGTACTGGCTACTGTATACAGGCCACCAGGGCACCATACAGACTTTATTAAAGAGTTTGGTGATTTTACATCCGAGTTAGTTCTGGCTGCAGATAAAGTTTTAATAGTTGGTGATTTTAATATCCATGTTGATAATGAAAACGATGCATTGGGATCAGCATTTATAGACATTCTGAACTCAATTGGTGTTAGACAACACGTTTCAGGACCTACTCATTGTCGAAATCATACTCTAGATTTAATACTGTCACATGGAATTGATGTTGATGGTGTTGAAATTATTCAGCCAAGTGATGATATCTCAGATCATTATTTAGTTCTTTGCAAAATTCATATAGCCAAAATTGTAAATTCTACTTCTTGTTACAAGTATGGAAGAACCATCACTTCTAACACAAAAGACTGCTTTTTAAGTTATCTTCCTGATGTATCCAAATTCCTTAGCATATCCAAAACCTCAGAACAACTTGATGATGTAACAGAAACTATGGACTCTCTCTTTTCTAGCACTTTAAATAAAGTTGCTCCTTTACACTTAAGGGAGGTTAAGGAAAACAGTTTGACACCATGGTATAATGAGCATACTCGCACTCTAAAGAGAGCAGCCCGAAAAATGGAGCGCAGCTGGAGGAAAACAAAACTAGAGGTATTTCGTATTGCTTGGCGGGAAAGTAACATATCCTACAGAAAAGCATTAAAAACTGCTAGATCCGATTACTTTTCTTCTCTTTTAGAAGAAAACAAACATAACCCCAGGTATTTATTCAATACAGTGGCTAAATTAACGAAAAATAAAGCCTCAACAAGTGTTGACATTTCCCAACACCACAGCAGTAATGACTTTATGAACTACTTTACTTCTAAAATCGATACTATTAGAGATAAAATTGCAACCATTCAGCCGTCAGCTACAGTATCACATCAGACAGTGCACTATAGACCCCCTGAGGAACAGTTCCACTCATTCTCTACCATAGGAGAGGAAGAATTGTATAAACTTGTTAAATCATCTAAACCAACAACATGTTTGTTAGACCCTATACCATCTAAGCTCCTGAAAGAGGTGCTTCCAGAAGTCATAGATCCTCTTCTGACTATTATTAATTCCTCATTGTCATTAGGACATGTCCCCAAAACCTTCAAACTGGCTGTTATTAAGCCTCTCATCAAAAAACCACAACTTGACCCCAAAGAACTAGTTAATTATAGACCAATCTCGAATCTCCCTTTTCTGTCCAAGATACTAGAAAAGGTGGTATCCACACAATTATATTCCTTCTTAGAGAAAAATGGTATATGTGAGGATTTCCAGTCAGGATTTAGACCGTATCATAGTACTGAGACTGCTCTTCTTAGAGTTACAAATGATCTGCTCTTATCATCTGATCGTGGGTGTATCTCTCTATTAGTTTTATTGGATCTTAGTGCTGCGTTTGACACAATTGACCACAACATTCTTTTGCATAGACTTGAATACTTTGTTGGCATCAGTGGAAGTGCATTGGCATGGTTTAAATCATACTTATATGACCGCCATCAGTTCGTAGCAGTGAATGAAGATGTATCCTATCGATCACAAGTGCAGTATGGAGTACCTCAAGGCTCAGTACTAGGGCCGCTACTCTTCACGCTTTATATGTTACCCTTGGGAGATATCATCAGGAAACATGGTGTTAGCTTTCACTGTTATGCTGATGATACTCAGCTCTATATTTCTTCGCAGCCCGGTGAAACACACCAATTTGAAAAACTAATGGATTGCATAGTCGATATAAAAAACTGGATGACGAGTAATTTCTTACTGCTAAATTCTGAAAAAACAGAGGTGTTAATTATAGGACCTAAAAACTCTGCTTGTAATAACCTAGAACACTGTCTAAGACTTGATGGTTGCTCTGTCAATTCTTCGTCATCAGTTAGGAACCTAGGTGTGCTATTTGATCGCAATCTTTCCTTAGAAAGCCACGTTTCTAGCATTTGTAAAACTGCATTTTTCCATCTCAAAAATATATCTAAATTACGGCCTATGCTCTCAATGTCAAATGCAGAAATGTTAATCCATGCATTTTTGACCTCAAGGTTAGATTATTGTAATGCTTTATTGGGTGGTTGTTCTGCACGCTTAGTAAACAAACTACAGCTAGTCCAAAATGCAGCAGCAAGAGTTCTTACTAGAACCAGGAAGTATGACCATATTAGCCCGGTCCTGTCAACACTGCACTGGCTCCCTATCAAGCATCGCATAGATTTTAAAATATTGCTTATTACTTATAAAGCCCTGAATGGTTTAGCACCTCAGTATTTGAATGAGCTCCTTTTACATTATAATCCTCTACGTCCGCTACGTTCTCAAAACTCAGGCAATTTGATAATACCTAGAATATCAAAATCAACTGCAGGCGGCAGATCCTTTTCCTATTTGGCGCCCAAACTCTGGAATAACCTACCTAACATTGTTCGGGAGGCAGACACACTCTTGCAGTTTAAATCTAGATTAAAGACCCATCTCTTTAACCTGGCATACACATAACATACTAATATGCTTTTATTATCCAAATCCGTTAAAGGATTTTTAGGCTGCATTAATTAGGTAAACCGGAACCGGAAACACTTCCCATAACAACCTATGTACTTGCTACATCATTAGAAGAATGGCATCTACGCTAATATTTGTCTGTTTCTCTCTTGTTCCGAGGTCACCGTGGCCACCAGATCCAGTCTGTGTCCAGATCAGAGGGTCACTGCAGTCACCCGGATCCAGTACGTATCCAGACCAGATGCTGGATCAGCACCTAGAAAGGACCTCTACATCCCTGAAAGACAGCGGAGACCAGGACAACTAGAGCCCCAGATACAGATCCCCTGTAAAGACCTTGTCTCAGAGGAGCACCAGGACAAGACCACAGGAAAGAGATGATTCTTCTGCACAATCTGACTTTGCTGCAGCCTGGAATTGAAATACTGGTTTCGTCTGGTCAGAGGAGAACTGGCCCCCCAACTGAGCCTGGTTTCTCCCAAGGTTTTTTTCTCCATTCTGTCACCGATGGAGTTTCGGTTCCTTGCCGCTGTCGCCTCTGGCTTGCTTAGTTGGGGACACTTCATCTACAGCGATATCGTTGACTTGATTGCAAATGATTGCACAGACACTATTTAACTGAACAGAGATGACATAACTGAATCCAATGATGAACTGCCTTTAACTATCATTTTTGCATTATTGACACTGTTTTCCTAATGAATGTTGTTCAGTTGCTTTGACGCAATGTATTTTGTTTAAAGCGCTATATAAATACAGGTGACAACTCCTAGGTTTCTGGCTGTCATAGGAGTAATGGTTGATGAGCCCAGCTGTATAGAGAAGTTGTGATGAAACAATGGGTTAGCTGGAATCACCAGGAGTTCTGTCTTTGTAAGGTTAAGCTGAAGGTGATGGTCATTCATCCAGCTAGAAATGTCACTCAGACAGGCTGAAATGCAAGCAGCTACCGTCGGGTCATCTGGCTGGAATGAGAAGTAGAGTTGGGTGTCATCAGCGTAGCAGTGATAAGAAAAGCCATGCTTCTGAATGACAGATCCTAATGATGTCATGTAGATGGAGAAGAGAAGTGGTCCAAGTACTGAGCCTTGAGGAACCCCAGTAGCAAGGTGGTGTGACTTTGAAACATCACCCCTCCAAGACACACTGAAGGATCTGTCAGAGAGGTAGGACTTAACCCACAGGAGTGCAGTTCCAGAGATACCCATCTTTCTGAGGGTGGACAGGAGAATCTGGTGATTAACAGTGTCAAAAGCAGCAGACAGGTCCAGTAAGATGAGTACCGGGGATTTTGAAGCTGCTCTTGCTAGTCACAGGGCTTCAGTAACCGAGAGCAGAGCAGTCTCAGTTGAGTGGCCACTTTTGAAGCCAGATTGCTTGCTGTCCAGGAGGTTGTTCTGTACAAGGAACATAGAAAGCTGGTTGAACACAGCTCGCTCAAGTGTCTTTGCAATGAATGGAAGAAGGGATACCAGTCTGTAGTTTTTAAGAAGCGCTGGATTTAGAGATGGTTTCTTGAGCAGTGGGCTTACCCGAGCCTGCTTGAATGCTGAGGGAAATGTTCCAGAGTGAAGAGAGGAGTTGATAATGTGAGTAAGCGAAGGTATGACTGAAGAAGAGATCGCTTGAAGGAGGTGAGTGGGGATTGGATCAAGTGGACAAGTAGTAGGATGATTGGACAGGAGAAGTTTGGAAACGTCCATCTCTGAGAGTGGGGAGAAGGAGGAAAAAGTATAAAATATATATATTTATATATATATATATTTTTTTTTTTTTCTGAGATAAGGCAACTTCCACTGAAATTAAGTTATAATAACTAATAAACTAGCTATATTGCGCTATACAGCAGTAAAAAATTTTAGTGGATCAAAACCTTTCTTCAAAGTTGTCCTAAAACCAAAATGACGATGCATTTGTGCTACTTTGCCTAAACCTGCTTTGTATTGAAACCCTCATAAGACACACAAAAAAAACCCACCCCCTCCAGCTGAACTGAATTCGATCTGTTTTTTAGCTGCAAGGAACAGTTTTTTGTCGTGCTACTGAGTAGAAATATGCTGTCTGCACACTTTTTATTCATTATTTTCTTGCCGCCCATATTACTATTTTGCGAAAATCAATGTTATTTGTTAACGTAGGCATTTGAGGAAGTCTTTAAGACCAATCGGTTTCTGCCAGCTGCTCCCACTTCACAGCGAGCACAACTCGCGCTAACTAACCCAGGTCCATTGTCCGCAAGTTTTGATTTTACAAAATCAGTTTGAGGCGAATACAACATAACATAAGCTCAAACATAAAAACAAAAATAAAAATATTAAAAACATGTATTAAATATATTAAAAAAATTGTTGATGTAAGATTGTTACAGTCGTGTGTATGCTAGCATTGAGATATAGCACACGAGGAGGGTATAAATCAAATATGAGTTTACTGAACATCGATAGAGATAACATAGTCTACATAAAACATTACTACATTAACTTACATTAACTTACATTAACTTACATCAACTAACATCAATCATGGACCAGGAAGAACTGAACAGACAGGGTATTTGAGCCCACAGGAGGTAATCAGGGAACTGGAGACAGGTGGGGATCAATCAATTAACAAAACAAGAACAGGAAAAAGACCAAATAAGGAAACTGAAAGTCACTGAACGTAACAGTTCGCCCCTCCCGGAACGGTGCGTCCTCGCACCGCAAGAGGAATACCAGTGGAGGGAGGGTGGGGGTTCTGGAGGCATGCGTAGGGCAGGCAAAGGTGAGGACCCAGGATGGAGTAGGAGGGAGGAGCCCGGAGCAGGAGGAGCCAAATGTTGCTCCAGAGACCAGCCAGGATGGAGATCCATGGTGGAGTCGACGGCAGGAGGAGCCATGGTGGAGGAGGAGCCGACGACACCAGGACAGACAGAGACTGCGCCCAAGATGGAGCAGAGCAGCCGCAGAGCCAGGGTGAAGCTGAGGATCCGGAGGGCCAAGGCGGAGCAGAAGGCTCAGGCAACCAAGGCGGAGGCGGGGCCCTGGAAGACCACTGCAGAGCCGGAGTGACTGAGGATGGAGGTGGAACCAGAGGGACGGAGGAGCCTGACAGAGCCGGAGGGATGGAGTGACGAGGCGAAGCCAGAGGAATGGAGTCCCGAGGCGGTGGATGGTCGACGACTGACCAAGGTGAAGCCGGAGGGACGAGGGAGCCAGTGGAGCAGGTGGGATGCCGGGCCACGGCGGAGACTAGTCAAGGTGGAGCCGCTGGGTCGAAGGACCGAGGAGGAGTCCAGGGCTCAGAGGCTGGAGGCGGAGACAGGGAATCCACATGCCAAGGCGGAGCTGGAGACTGGAAGTCCTGCGGTGAACCATCGCGCCCAGATGGCACGGACTGAGGATGAGCTGTGGGACTGACTGGCACCAGCAGAGATGAGGTCGAGGAACTGGCTGGTCTAGGAGGCGATGAGAGAGGGAGGATGGGAGGAAACACAGGAGGATCAGGGCTGGACAGAGCCAGCAGAGAAACCGGAGATACGGGGCTGGACTGAACCAGCGGAAGTGGAGCA
The DNA here is from genome assembly GCF_963082965.1 of Carassius carassius. Taxonomy (NCBI): domain Eukaryota; kingdom Metazoa; phylum Chordata; class Actinopteri; order Cypriniformes; family Cyprinidae; genus Carassius; species Carassius carassius. The sequence goes on along the minus strand of NC_081795.1, from coordinate 21,909,115 downwards.
GAGGAACTGGCAGGTCTAGGAGGAGGCGAGAGAGGGAGGCTGGGAGGGAATACAGGAGATTCAGGACTGAACGGAACCAGCGGAGACACAGGAGATTCAGGGCTGGGCAGAACCAGTGGAGAAACAGGTGATTCATGGCTGGGCGGAACCAGCGGAGCAACAGAAACTCAGGGCTGGGCGGAACCAGCGGAGAAACAGAAAACTCAGGGCTGGGCGGAACCAGTGGAAATGGAGCAGAGGAACTGACTGGAGGAGGTGGGAGTGGGAGACTGGGAGGGTATTGGGTGGAACCAGCGGAGAAACAGAAAATTCAGGGCCGGGGAGAACCAGCGGAGAAACAGAAAATTCAGGGCTGGGTGGAACCAGCGGAAATGGAGCAGAGGAACTGACTGGAGGAGGTGGGAGTGGGAGACTGGGAGGGTATACAGGAGGATCAGGGCTGGGCGGAACCAGCGGAGAAACAGGAAATTCAGGGCTGAATGAAACCAGCGTAGAAACAGGGGATTCAGGAATTACCTCCATAAACCAGTCCATAAATTGCTCCATAAAATTTCCAGAAACCGAATACAGCTAACCCTCAGTCGCAGAAGTGTGGGCAGGGCCTTTCTTCATGCCCTCTATCTCCACTAATACTCCCACAACGCACGGTGTTGCCGGCTCACACACCTGGTCAGTCGCGCTCTCAAGTTCCTGCTCCCTGTCAGTGATTGGCTTGGGCTCTGCGGCTGCGGTGGGCTCTAGCTCCGTGCAGCGTGATGGTGGCTGGCTGGTCTCTGGTTCAGGAGTGGGGCTGGAGATATCCTCTTTGGCGGTGCAGAAGATCCATTTTTCTCCAGAACCCACTCCACAAAGGCGGCGAAATCCTCTCTGGGAGCGTTCGCCGGTAGGTGTGCCTTACACCGCTTGCTCAGGCCGGTGTAGTAGAAATAAGAGAGCGAGCGGTCGGGGAAGTGGGTAAGGCATGCCAGATCGAGAAAGTCCCTGGTATGGTCCTCCAGCAAACGGTCCAGTTGCTCCAGGCATAGGAGTCGTACTGCTGAAATTGCCATTCCGAGAGGGGGGAAAACAAAAAACGAAACGAAAGAAAAACGCCACTAAAAAAACAGTTTTGGGTCCATGATTCTGTTACAGTCGTTTGTATGCTAGCGTTGAGATATAGCACACAAGGAGGGTATAAATCAAAAGAGGAGTTTACTGAACATCGATAGAGATAACATAGACTACATACAGCATTACTACATTAACTTACATCAAATAACATCAATCACGGACCAGGAAGAACTGAACAGACAGGGTATTTGAGCACACAGGAGGTAATCAGGGAACTGGAGACAGGTGGGGATCAATCAATTAACAAAACAAGAACAGGAAAAAGACCAAATAAGGAAACTGAAAGTCACAAAACATAACAAAGATATGAGTTTAGAGATACAGTGTAGCTAAAGCCACAAGTCTTTCAAAACTTAATTAGAAATTTCATAATCTAATCCGTAAAACGGTGAATTTTATGAAATATTTTCTAAAGTGAAAGTGCAGTGACATTCAGCCAAGTATGGTGACCCATACTCAGAATTCGTGCTCTGCATTTAAACCCATCCGAAGTGCACACACACAGAGCAGTGAACACACACACTGTGAACAAACACCCGGAGCAGTGGGCAGCCATTTATGCTGCAGCGCCCGGGGAGCAGTTGGGGGTTCGGTGCCTTGCTCAAGGGTACCTAAGTCGTGGTATTGAAGGTGGAGAGAGAACTG